>NC_060179.1:2289389-2361889 GCF_021184085.1 Oncorhynchus gorbuscha | reverse complement strand
TTTAAATCCTGCAACATCCAAGACTTACAGCTTCTAAAGGACTTGATTGAGGAACAACACATATTCCCTAGAGATTTCTAATGGAGCAAACATTACATTACATTACATTACATTTAAGTCATTTAGCAGACGCTCTTATCCAGAGCGACTTACAAATTGGTGCATTCACCTTATGACATCCAGTGGAACAGCCACTTTACAATAGTGCATCTAAATCTTTTAAGGGGGGGGGGTGAGAAGGATTACTTTATCCTATCCTAGGTATTCCTTAAAGAGTTGGGGTTTCAGGTGTCTCCGGAAGGTGGTGATTGACTCCGCTGTCCTGGCGTCGTGAGGGAGTTTGTTCCACCATTGGGGAGCCAGGGCAGCGAACAGTTTTGACTGGGCTGAGCGGGAGCTGTACTTCCTCAGTGGTAGGGAGGCGAGCAGGCCAGAGGTGGATGAACGCAGTGCCCTTATTTGGGTGTAGGGCCTGATCAGAGCCTGGAGGTACTGAGGTGCCGTTCCCCTCACAGCTCCGTAGGCAAGCACCATGGTCTTGTAGCGGATGCGAGCTTCAACTGGAAGCCAGTGGAGAGAGCGGAGGAGCGGGGTGACGTGAGAGAACTTGGGAAGGTTGAACACTAGACGGGCTGCGGCGTTCTGGATGAGTAGTCCATACAGTAGTCCATACAGTAGTCCAGTCCATACAGTAGACCAGTCCATACAGTAGTCCATACAGTAGACCAGTCCATACAGTAGTCCATACAGTAGTCCAGTCTATACAGTAGTCCAGTCTATACAGTATTCCATACAGTAGTCCAATCCATACAGTAGTCCAGTCTATACAGTATTCCATACAGTAGACCAGTCCATACAGTAGACCAGTCCATACAGTAGACCAGTCCATACAGTAGTCGAGTCTATACAGTAGTCCATACAGTAGTATGACATTAAATGACATTTTGATGGCATCGGACCGAGGCTCTGCATCTGTCCTCGTGCTCCTAGACCTTAGTGCTGCTTTTGATACCATCGATCACCACATTCTTTTGGAGAGATTGGAAACCCAAATTGGTCTACACGGACATGTTCTGGCCTGGTTTAGGTCTTATCTGTCGGAAAGATATCAGTTTGTCTCTGTGAATGGTTTGTCCTCTGACAAATCAACTGTACATTTCGGTGTTCCTCAAGGTTCTGTTTTAGGACCACTATTGTTTTCACTATATATTTTACCTCTTGGGGATGTTATTCGAAAACATAATGTAAACTTTCACTGCTATGCGGATGACACACAGCTGTACATTTCAATGAAACATGGTGAAGCACCAAAATTGCCCTCACTAGAAGCATGTGTTTCAGACATAAGGAAGTGGATGGCTGCAAACTTTCTACTATTAAACTCGGACAAAACAGAGATGCTTGTTCTAGGTCCCAAGAAACAAAGAGATCTTCTGTTGAATCTGACAATTAATCTTAATGGTTGTACAGTCGTCTCAAATAAAACTGTGAAGGACCTCGGCGTTACTCTGGACCCTGATCTCTCTTTTGAAGAACATATCAAGACCATTTCGAGGACAGCTTTTTTCCATCTACGTAACATTGCAAAAATCAGAAACTTTCTGTCCAAAAATGATGCAGAAAAATTAATCCATGCTTTTGTCACTTCTAGGTTAGACTACTGCAATGCTCTATTTTCCGGCTACCCGGATAAAGCACTAAATAAACTTCAGTTAGTGCTAAATACGGCTGCTAGAATCCTGACTAGAACCAAAAAATTTGATCATATTACTCCAGTGCTAGCCTCTCTACACTGGCTTCCTGTCAAAGCAAGGGCTGATTTCAAGGTTTTACTGCTAACCTACAAAGCATTACATGGGCTTGCTCCTACCTACCTCTCTGATTTGGTCCTGCCGTACATACCTATACGTACGCTACGGTCACAAGACGCAGGCCTCCTAATTGTCCCTAGAATTTCTAAGCAAACAGCTGGAGGCAGGGCTTTCTCCTATAGAGCTCCATTTTTATGGAACGGTCTGCCTACCCATGTCAGAGACGCAAACTCGGTCTCAACCTTTAAGTCTTTACTGAAGACTCATCTCTTCAGTGGGTCATATGATTGAGTGTAGTCTGGCCCAGGAGTGGGAAGGTGAACGGAAAGGCTCTGGAGCAACGAACCGCCCTTGCTGTCTCTGCCTGGCCGGTTCCCCTTTTTCCACTGGGATTCTCTGCCTCTAACCCTGTTACGGGGGCTGAGTCACTGGCTTGCTGGGGCTCTCTCGTGCCGTCCCTGGGGGGGATGCGTCACCTGGGTGGGTTGATTCACTGTTGTGGTCGGCCTGTCTGGGTTCCCCCCACCCCTTGGGTTGTACCGTGTCGGAGATCTTTGTGGGCTATACTCGGCCTTGTCTCAGGATGGTAAGTTGGTGGTTGAAGATTTCCCTCTAGTGGTGTGGGGGCTGTGCTTTGGCAAAGTGGGTGGGGTTATATCCTTCCTGTTTGGCCCTGTCCGGGGTGTCCTCGGATGGGGCCACAGTGTCTCCTGACCCCTCCTGTCTCAGCCTCCAGTATTTATGCTGCAGTAGTTTATGTGTCGGGGGCTAGGGTCAGTTTGTTTATCTGGAGTACTTCTCCTGTCCTATTCGGTGTCCTGTGTAAATCTAAGTGTGCGTTCTCTAATTCTCTCCTTCTCTCTTTCTTTCTCTCTCTCGAAGGACCTGAGCCCTAGAACCATGCCCCAGGACTACCTGACATGATGACTCCTTGCTGTCCCCAGTCCACCTGGCCATGCTGCTGCTCCAGTTTCAACTGGCCTGGGCCCTAGGACCATGTCCCAGGACTACCTGACATGAGGACTCCTTGCTGTCCCCAGTCCACCTGGCCATGCTCCTGCTCCAGTTTCAACTGTTCTGCCTTACTATTATTCAACCATGCTGGTCATTTATGAACATTTGAACATCTTGGCCACGTTCTGTTATAATCTCCACCTGGCACAGCCAGAAGAGGACTGGCCACCCCACATATGCTCTCTCTAATTCTCTCTTTCTTTCTCTCTCTCGGAGGACCTGAGCCCTAGGACCGTGCCCCAGGACTACCTGACATGATGGCTCCTTGCTGTCCCCAGTCCATCTGACTGTGCTGCTGCTCCAGTTTCAACTGTTCTGCCTTATTATTATTTGACCATGCTGGTCATTTATGAACATTTGAACATCTTGGTCATGTTCTGTTATAATCTCTACCCGGCACAGCCAGAAGAGGACTGGCCACCCCACATAGCCCGGTTCCTCTCTAGGTTTCTTCCTAGGTTTTGGCCTTTCTAGGGAGTTTTTCCTAGCCACCGTGCTTTTACACCTGCATTGTTTGCTGTTTGGGGTTTTAGGCTGGGTTTCTGTACAGCACTTTGAGATATCAGCTGATGTACGAAGGGCTATATAAATAAATTTGATTTGATTTGATTTGAGTAGTCCAGTCTATACAGTAGTCCATACAGTAGACCAGTCCATACAGTAGTCCAGTCTATACAGTAGTCCAGTCTATACAGTATTCCATACAGTAGTCCAATCCATACAGTAGTCCAGTCTATACAGTATTCCATACAGTAGACCAGTCCATACAGTAGTCCAGTCCATACAGTAGACCAGTCCATACAGTAGACCAGTCCATACAGTAGTCGAGTCTATACAGTATTCCATACAGTAGTCCAGTCCATACAGTAGACCAGTCCATACAGTATTCCATACAGTAGTCCAGTCCATACAGTAGTCCAGTCCATACAGTAGTCCAGTCCATACAGTAGACCAGTCCATACAGTAGACCAGTCTATATAGACCAGTCTATACAGTATTCCACCAATTTGTAAGTCGCTCTGGATAAGAGCGTCTGCTAAATGACTTAAATGTAAATGTAAATGTATACAGTATTCCATACAGTAGTCCATACAGTATTCCATACAGTAGTCCATACAGTAGTCCATACAGTAGACCAGTCTATACAGTATTCCATACAGTAGTCCATACAGTAGTCCATACAGTAGTCCAATCCATACAGTAGACCAGTCCATACAGTATTCCATACAGTAGTCCATACAGTAGTCCATACAGTATTCCATACAGTAGTCCATACAGTAGTCCATACAGTATTCCATACAGTAGTCCATACAGTAGTCCATACAGTATTCCATACAGTAGTCCATACAGTAGTCCATACAGTAGTCCATACAGTAGTCCATACATTTGACCAGTCCATACAGTAGTCCATACAGTAGACCATACAGTAGACCAGTCCATACAGTAGACCATACAGTAGACCAGTCCATACAGTAGACCAGTCCATACAGTAGTCCAGTCCATACAGTAGACCAGTCCATACAGTAGACCAGTCCATACAGTAGTCCATACAGTATTCCATACAGTAGTCCATACAGTAGTCCATACAGTAGTCCATACAGTAGACCAGTCCATACAGTATTCCATACAGTAGTCCAGTCCATATGGTAGTCTAGTCCATACAGTAGTCCAGTCCGTACAGTAGACCAGTCCATACAGTAGTCCAGTCCATACAGTAGTCCATACAGTAGTCCAGTCCATACAGTAGTCCATACAGTAGACCAGTCCATACAGTAGTCATTTACATTACATTTACATTTAAGTCATTTAGCAGACGCTCTTATCCAGAGCGACTTACAAATTGGTGCATTCACCTTATGACATCCAGTGGAACAGCCACTTTACAATAGTGCATCTAAATCTTCTAAGGGGGGGGGGAGAAGGATTACTTTATCCTAACATTTGACTGTTTCTTAGAGCAGTGGTTCCCAACTCCAGTCCTCCAGTCCTCCAGTCCTCCAGTCCTCCAGTCCCTCCAGTCCTCCAGTCCCTCCAGTCCCTTCAGTCTCCCAGTCCCTCCAGTCCTCCAGTCCCTCCAGTCCTCCAGTCCCTTCAGTCCTCCAGTCCTCCAGTCCTCCAGTCCCTCCAGTCCTCCAGTCCTCCAGTCCTCCAGTCCTCCAGTCCCTTCAGTCCTCCAGTCCTCCAGTCTTCCAGTCCTCCAGTCTTCAGTCCTCCAGTCCTCCAGTCCTCCAGTCCTCCAGTCCTCCAGTCTCTCCAGTCCTCCATTCTTCCAGTCCTCCAGTCTTCAGTCCTCCAGTCCTCCAGTCCTCCAGTCCTCCAGTCTCTCCAGTCCTCCAGTCCTCCAGTCCTCCAGTCTTCAGTCCTCTTGTCCTCCAGTCCTCCAGTCCTCCAGTCCTCCAGTCCTCCAGTCCTCCAGTCCTCCAGTCCTCCAGTCTTCGGTCCTCTTGTCCTCCAGTCCTCCTTTCCTCCAGTCCCCCCAGTACCTCCCTTCCTCCAGTTTTCAGTCCTCTTGTCCTACAGTCCTCCAGAACCTCCAGTCCTCCAGTCCTCCAGTCCCTCCAGTCCTCCAGTCCTCCAGTCCTCCAGTACCTCCAGTACATCCAGTACCTCCAGTACCTCCCTTCCTCCAGTCTTCAGTCCTCTTGTCCTCCAGTACTCCAGTCCCCCCAGTCCTCCAGTCCTCCAGTACCTCCAGTACCTCCCTTCCTCCAGTCTTCAGTCCTCTTGTCCTCCAGTCCTACAGTCCTCCAGTAACTCCAGTCCTCCTGTACCTCCAGTCCTCCAGTCCTCCAGTACCTCCAGTCCTCCAGTCCTCCAGTCTCTCCAGTCCTCCAGTCCTCCAGTACCTCCAGTCCTCCAGTCCTCCAGTACCTCCAGTCCTCCAGTCCTCCAGTACCTCCAGTCCTCCAGTCCTCCAGTCCTCCATGACCTCCAGACATGTAAAATATAAGAATTTCCTTCTGTACAGCTAGTTAGAACTCTGTAGTGATGCTGTACAGCTAGTTAGATCTCTGTAGTGGTATGAAACAGCTAGTTAGATCTCTGTAGTGATATGGAACAGCTAGTTAGATCTTTTTAGTGATGCTGTGCAGCTAGTTAGAGCTCTGTAGTGATGCTGTATAGCTAGTTAGATCTCTGTAGTGATGCTGTATAGCTAGTTAGATCTCTGTAGTGATGCTGTGCAGCTAGTTAGAGCTCTGTAGTGATGCTGTATAGCTAGTTAGATCTCTGTAGTGGTATGAAACAGCTAGTTAGATCTCTGTAGTGATATGGAACAGCTAGTTAGAGCTCTGTAGTGATGCTGTATAGCTAGTTAGATCTCTGTAGTGATGCTGTGCAGCTAGTTAGAGCTCTGTAGTGATGCTGTATAGCTAGTTAGATCTCTGTAGTGATGCTGTACAGCTAGTTAGATCTGTGTAGTGATGCTGTACAGCTAGTTAGAGCTCTGTAGTGATGCTTTACAGCTAGTTAGATCTGTGTAGTGATGCTTTACAGCTAGTTAGAGCTCTGTAGTGATGCTTTACAGCTAATTAGATCTGTGTAGTGATGCTTTACAGCTAGTTAGATCTGTGTAGTGATGCTGTACAGCTAGTTAGATCTGTGTAGTGATGCTGTACAGCTAGTTAGAGCTCTGTAGTGGTATGGAACAGCTAGTTAGAGCTCTGTAGTGATGCTGTACAGCTAGTTAGATCTGTGTAGTGATGCTGTACAGCTAGTTAGATCTCTGTAGTGGTACTCAGACTCTGACAAGCTGTGAGAGAGGCTGTTATATGTCGGTCTGCCACTGTATTCAGCCTTTATGATGAATTACAGCTTTTCTAAAGCTGGATTTAATGTGTCATAGATGTCTTGGTTACCAGGGAAATAATGTGACATATTTCTGGAAGATGCAATTCATCGTGGCCTCACCCAGAGGTCCTTTTGAAAACCTCATGGGTTCTCAGCTTAATATAATATTGTTGATTTAACCATGATGTATATAGAGCTGCAGGGCACAGCGCTCTCCCTCCAGTTGGAGGACAATAGATGGTGTTCTGGGCTTCACACGGCTGGTGCATTATTCCAGCTGGGCTTGACTATGTACTATGGCATGAGGACAGCAATTTCTTCATCCACAGGACATTAACGTACAGGGGAAGCATTTCTCTTACGGACAGGAATTATTCAATCAATGAAAGAAGGTGTTAAGAGCAGCTCCCTGTAGACCCCTATCCCTCGTCAGTTAGAGCAGCTCCCTCTAACCCTCGTCAGTTAGAGCAGCTCCCTCTATCCCTCGTCAGTAGGAGCAGCTCCCTGTAGACCCCTATCCCTCGTCAGTTAGAGCAGCTCCCTGTAGACCCCTATCCCTCATCAGTTAGAGCAGCTCCCTGTAGACCCCTATCCCTCGTCAGTTAGAGCAGCTCCCTGTAGACCCCTAACCCTCGTCAGTTAGAGCAGCTCCCTGTAGACCCCTAACCCTCGTCAGTTAGAGCAGCTCCCTCTAACCCTCGTCAGTTAGAGCAGCTCCCTCTAACCCTCGTCAGTTAGAGCAGCTCCCTCTATCCCTCGTCAGTTAGAGCAGCTCCCTGTAGACCCCTATCCCTCGTCAGTTAGAGCAGCTCCCTGTAGACCCCTATCCCTCATCAGTTAGAGCAGCTCCCTGTAGACCTCTAACCCTCGTCAGTTAGAGCAGCTCCCTGTAGACCCCTATCCCTCGTCAGTTAGAGCAGCTCCCTGTAGACCTCTATCCCTCATCAGTTAGAGCAGCTCCATGTAGACCTCTAGTCCTCATCAGTTAGAGCAGCTCCCTGTAGACCCCTATCCCTTGTCAGTTAGAGCAGCTCCCTCTAACCCTCGTCAGTTAGAGCAGCTCCCTGTAGACCCCTATCCCTCATCAGTTAGAGCAGCTCCCTGTAGACCCCTATCCCTCATCAGTTAGAGCAGCTCCCTGTAGACCTCTAACCCTCGTCAGTTATAGCAGCTCCCTGTAGACCCCTATCCCTCGTCAGTTAGAGCAGCTCCCTGCAGACCCCTATCCCTCGTCAGTTAGAGCAGCTCCCTGTAGACCCCTATCCCTCGTCAGTTAGAGCAGCTCCCTGTAGACCCCTATCCCTCATCAGTTAGAGCAGCTCCCTGTAGACCTCTAACCCTCGTCAGTTAGAGCAGCTCCCTGTAGACCCCTAACCCTCGTCAGTTAGAGCAGCTCCCTCTAACCCTCGTCAGTTAGAGCAGCTCCCTGTAGACCCCTAACCCTCGTCAGTTAGAGCAGCTCCCTGTAGACCTCTAACCCTCCTCAGTTAGAGCAGCTCCCTGTAGACCCCTAACCCTCGTCAGTTAGAGCAGCTCCCTGTAGACCTCTAACCCTCATCAGTTAGAGCAGCTCCCTGTAGACCCCTAACCCTCGTCAGTTAGAGCAGCTCCCTGTAGACCCCTAACCCTCGTCAGTTAGAGCAGCTCCCTGTAGACCCCTATCCCTCGTCAGTTAGAGCAGCTCCCTGTAGACCCCTATCCCTCATCAGTTAGAGCAGCTCCCTGTAGACCCCTATCCCTCGTCAGTTAGAGCAGCTCCCTGTAGACCCCTATTCCTCATCAGTTAGAGCAGCTCCCTGTAGACCCCTATCCCTCATCAGTTAGAGCAGCTCCCTGTAGACCCCTAACCCTTGTCAGTTAGAGCAGCTCCCTGTAGACCTCTAACCCTCGTCAGTTAGAGCAGCTCCCTGTAGACCCCTATCCCTCGTCAGTTAGAGCAGCTCCCTGTAGACCCCTATCCCTCGTCAGTTAGAGCAGCTCCCTGTAGACCTCTAACCCTCGTCAGTTAGAGCAGCTCCCTGTAGACCCCTAACCCTCGTCAGTTAGAGCAGCTCCCTGTAGACCTATAACCCTCGTCAGTTAGAGCAGCTCCCTGTAGACCCCTATCCCTCGTCAGTTAGAGCAGCTCCCTGTAGACCCCTATCCCTCGTCAGTTAGAGCAGCTCCCTGTAGACCCCTATCCCTCGTCAATTAGAGCAGCTCCCTGTAGACCTCTAACCCTCGTCAGTTAGAGCAGCTCCCTGTAGACCCCTATCCCTCGTCAGTTAGAGCAGCTCCCTGTAGACCCCTAACCCTCGTCAGTTAGAGCAGCTCCCTGTAGACCCCTATCCCTCGTCAGTTAGAGCAGCTCCCTGTAGACCCCTATCCCTCGTCAGTTAGAGCAGCTCCCTGTAGACCCCTATCCCTCGTCAGTTAGAGCAGCTCCCTGTAGACCCCTATCCCTCATCAGTTAGAGCAGCTCCCTGTAGACCCCTATCCCTCATCAGTTAGAGCAGCTCCCTGTAGACCCCTAACCCTTGTCAGTTAGAGCAGCTCCCTGTAGACCTCTAACCCTCGTCAGTTAGAGCAGCTCCCTGTAGACCCCTATCCCTCGTCAAGTTAGAGCAGCTCCCTGTAGACCCCTATCCCTCGTCAGTTAGAGCAGCTCCCTGTAGACCTCTAACCCTCGTCAGTTAGAGCAGCTCCCTGTAGACCCCTAACCCTCGTCAGTTAGAGCAGCTCCCTGTAGACCTATAACCCTCGTCAGTTAGAGCAGCTCCCTGTAGACCCCTATCCCTCGTCAGTTAGAGCAGCTCCCTGTAGACCCCTATCCCTCGTCAGTTAGAGCAGCTCCCTGTAGACCCCTATCCCTCGTCAGTTAGAGCAGCTCCCTGTAGACCTCTAACCCTCGTCAGTTAGAGCAGCTCCCTGTAGACCCCTATCCCTCGTCAGTTAGAGCAGCTCCCTGTAGACCTCTAACCCTCGTCAGTTAGAGCAGCTCCCTGTAGACCCCTAACCCTCGTCAGTTAGAGCAGCTCCCTGTAGACCTCTAACCCTCGTCAGTTAGAGCAGCTCCCTGTAGACCCCTAACCCTCGTCAGTTAGAGCAGCTCCCTGTAGACCCCTATCCCTCGTCAGTTAGTGCAGCTCCCTGTAGACCCCTATCCCTCGTCAGTTAGAGCAGCTCCCTGTAGACCTCTAACCCTCGTCAGTTAGAGCAGCTCCCTGTAGACCCCTAACCCTCGTCAGTTAGAGCAGCTCCCTGTAGACCCCTATCCCTCGTCAGTTAGAGCAGCTCCCTGTAGACCCCTAACCCTCGTCAGCTAGAGCAGCTCCCTGTAGACCCCTATCCCTCGTCAGTTAGAGCAGCTCCCTGTAGACCTCTAACCCTCGTCAGTTAGAGCAGCTCCCTGTAGACCCTAACCCTCGTCAGTTAGAGCAGCTCCCTGTAGACCCCTATCCCTCGTCAGTTAGAGCAGCTCCCTGTAGACCCCTAACCCTCGTCAGCTAGAGCAGCTCCCTGTAGACCCCTATCCCTCGTCAGTTAGAGCAGCTCCCTGTAGACCCCTAACCCTCGTCAGTAGGAGCAGCTCCCTGTAGACCCCTATCCCTCGTCAGTTAGAGCAGCTCCCTGTAGACCCCTAACCCTCGTCAGTAGGAGCAGCTCCCTGTAGACCCCTAACCCTCGTCAGTTAGAGCAGCTCCCTGTAGACCTCTAACCCTCGTCAGTTAGAGCAGCTCCCAGTAGACCCCTAACCCTCGTCAGTAGGAGCAGCTCCCTGTAGACCCCTAACCCTCGTCAGTAGGAGCAGCTCACTGTAAACCTGTATCCCTCGTCAGTAAGAGCAGCTCCCTGTAGACCCCTAACCCTCGTCAGTAGGAGCAGCTCCCTGTAGACCCCTAACCCTCGTCAGTAGGAGCAGCTCACTGTAAACCTGTATCCCTCGTCAGTAAGAGCAGCTCCCTGTAGACCCCTAACCCTCGTCAGTAGGAGCAGCTCCCTGTAGACCCCTATCCCTCGTCAGTTAGAGCAGCTCCCTGTAGACCCCTAACCCTCGTCAGTAGGAGCAGCTCCCTGTAGACCCCTAACCCTCGTCAGTTAGAGCAGCTCCCTGTAGACCTCTAACCCTCGTCAGTTAGAGCAGCTCCCTGTAGACCCCTAACCCTCGTCAGTAGGAGCAGCTCCCTGTAGACCTCTAGTCCTCATCAGTTAGAGCAGCTCCATGTAGACCTCTAACCCTCGTCAGTTAGAGCAGCTCCCTGTAGACCTATAACCCTCATCAGTTATAGCAGCTCCCTGTAGACCCCTAACCCTCGTCAGTAAGAGCAGCTCCCTGTAGACCTCTATCCCTCGTCAGTTAGAGCAGCTCCCTGTAGACCCCTAACCCTTGTCAGTAAGAGCAGCTCTCTGTAGACCTCTCGTCCTCGTCAGTTAGAGCAGCTCCCTGTAGACCTCAAACCCTTGTCAGTTAGAGCAGCTCCCTGTAGACCTCTAGTCCTCGTCAGTTAGAGCAGCTCCCTGTAGACCTCTAACCCTCGTCAGTTAGAGCAGCTCCATGTAGACCCCTAACCCTCGTCAGCTAGAGCAGCTCCCTGTAGACCTCTAACCCTTGTCAGTTAGAGCAGCTCCCTGTAGACCTCTAACCCTTGTCAGTTATAGCAGCTCCCTGTAGACCTCTAACCCTCGTCAGTTAGAGCAGCTCCCAGTAGACCTCTAGTCGTCATCCGTTAGAGCAGCTCCCTCTAACCCTCGTCAGTTAGAGCAGCTCCTTGTAGACCCCTAACCCTCGTCAGTTAGAGCAGCTCCCTCTAACCCTCGTCAGTTAGATCAGTTCCCTGTAGACCCCTAACCCTCGGCAGTAAGAGCAGCTCTCTGGAGACCTCTAGTCCTCATCCGTTAGAGCAGTTCCCTGTAGACCTCTAACCCTCGTCAGTTAGAGCAGGTCCCTCTAACCCTCGTCAGTTAGAGCAGCTCCCTGTAGACCCCTAACTCTCATCAGTTATAGCAGCTCCCTGGAGACCTCTAGTCCTCATCAGTTAGAGCAGATCCCTGTAGACCCCTAACCCTCATCAGTAAGAGCAGCTCCCTGCAGACCCCTAACCCTCGTCAGTTAGAGCAGCTCCCTCTAACCCTCATCAGTTAGAGCAGCTCACTGTAGACCCCTAACCCTTGTCAGTTATAGCAGCTCCCTGTAGACCTCTAACCCTTGTCAGTTAGAGCAGCTCCCTCTAGACCTCTAACCCTCGCCAGTTAGAGCAGCTCCATGTAGATCTCTAACCCTCGTCAGTTAGAGCAGCTCCATGTAGACCCCTAAACCTCGTCAGTAACAGCAGCTCCCTGTAGACCTCTAGTCGTCATCCGTTAGAGCAGCTCCCTGTATACCCCTAACCCTCGTCAGTTAGAGCAGCTCCCTCTAACCCTCGTCAGTTAGAGCAGCTCTCTGTAGACCCCTAACCCTCGTCAGTTAGAGCAGCTCCCTCTAACCCTCGTCAGATAGAGCAGCTCCCTGTAGACCTCTAGTCATCATCCGTTAGAGCAGCTCCCTTTAGACCCCTAACCCTCGTCAGTTAGAGCAGCTCCCTGCAGACCCCAAACCCTCGTCAGTTAGAGCAGCTCCCTCTAACCCTCGTCAGTTAGAGCAGCTCCCTGTAGACCCCTAACCCTCGTCAGTTATAGCAGCTCCCTGTAGACCTCTAACCCTCGTCAGTTAGAGCAGCTTCCTGTAGACCCCTAACCCTCATCAGTAAGAGCAGCTCCCTGTAGACCTCTAGTGCTCATCAGTTAGACTAGCTCCCTGTAGACCCCAAACCCTCGTCAGTAAGAGCAGCTCCCTGTAGACCTCTAGTCCTCATCAGTTAGAGCAGCTCCCTTTAGACCCCTAACCCTCGTCAGTAAGAGCAGCTCCCTGTAGACCTCTAGGTCCTCATCAGTTAGAGCAGCTCCCTGTAGACCCCTAACCCTCGTCAGTTAGAGCAGCTCCCTGTAGACCCCTAACCCTCATCAGTTAGAGCAGCTCCCTGTAGACCCCTAACCCACGTCAGTTAGAGCAGCTCCCTGCAGACCCCTAACCCTCGTCAGTTAGAGCAGCTCCCTCTAACCCTCGTCAGTTAGAGCAGCTCCCTGTAGACCCCTAACCCTCGTCAGTTAGAGCAGCTCCCTCTAACCCTCGTCAGTTAGAGCAGCTCCCTGTAGACCCCTAAACCTCGTCAGTTATAGCAGCTCCCTGGAGACCTCTAGTCCTCATCCGTTAGAGCAGCTCCGTGTAGACCCCTAACCCTCGTCAGTTAGAGCAGCTCCCTCTAATCCTCGTCAATTAGAGCAGCTCCCTGTAGACCCTCTAACCCTCGTCAGTTAGAGCAGCTCCCTGTAGACCCCTAACCCTCGTCAGTTAGAGCAGCTCCCTCTAACCCTCGTCAGTTAGAGCAGCTCCCTGTAGACCCCTAAACCTCGTCAGTTATAGCAGCTCCCTGTAGACCTCTAGTCCTCATCCGTTAGAGCAGCTCCGTGTAGACCCCTAACCCTCGTCAGTTAGAGCAGCTCCCTCTAATCCTCGTCAATTAGAGCAGCTCCCTGTAGACCCTCTAACCCTCGTCAGTTAGAGCAGCTCCCTTTAGACCCCTAACCCTCGTCAGTTAAAGCAGCTCCCTGTAGACCTCTAACCCTCGTCAGTTAGAGCAGCTCCCTGTAGACCCCGAACCCTCGTCAGTAAGAGCAGCTCCCTGGAGACCTCTAGTCATCATCAGTTAGAGCAGCTCCCTTTAGACCCCTAACCCTCGTCAGTAACAGCAGCTCCCTGTAGACCTCTAGTCGTCATCCGTTAGAGCAGCTCCCTGTAGACCCCTAACCCTCGTCAGTTAGAGCAGCTACCTCTAACCCTCATCAGTTAGAGCAGCTCCCTGTAGACCCCTAACCCTTGTCAGTAAGAGCAGCTCCTGTAGACCTCTAGTCGTCATCCGTAAGAGCAGCTCCCTGTAGACCCCTAACCCTCGTCAGTTAGAGCAGCTCCCTCTAACCCTCGTCAGTTAGAGCAGCTCCCTGTAGACCCCAAACCCTCGTCAGATATTGCGGATCCCTGTAGACCTCTCGTCATCATCCGTTAGAGCAGCTCCCTGTAGACCCCTAGTCCTCATCAGTTAGAGCAGTTCCCTTTAGACCCCTAACCCTCGTCCGTAAGAGCAGCTCCCTGAAGACCTCAAGTCCTCATCCGTAAGAGCAGCTCCCTGTAGACCCCTAACCCTCGTCAGTTAGAGCAGCTCCCTGCAGACCCCTAACCCTCGTCAGTTAGAGCAGCTCCCTCTAACCCTTGTCAGTTAGAGCAGCTCCCTGTAGACCTCTAACCCTCGTCAGTTAGAGCAGCTCCCTGTAGACCCCTAACCCTCGTCAGTTATAGCAGCTCCCTGTAGACCTCTAACCCTCGTCAGTTAGAGCAGCTCCCTGTAGACCCCGAACCCTCGTCAGTAAGAGCAGCTCCGTGTAGACCTCTAGTCTTTATCCGTTAGAGCAGCTCCCTGTAGACCCCTAACCCTCATCAGTAAGAGCAGCTCCCTGGAGACCTCTAGTCCTCATCCGTTAGAGCAGCTCCGTGTAGACCCCTAACCCTCGTCAGTTAGAGCAGCTCCCTGCAGACCCCTAACCCTCGTCAGTTAGAGCAGCTCCCTCTAACCCTCGTCAGTTAGAGCAGCTCCCTGTAGACCCCTAACCCTTATCAGTTATAGCAGCTCCCTGTAGACCTCTAATCCTCGTCAATTAGAGCAGCTCCCTGTAGACCCCCTAACCCTCGTCAGTTAGAACAGCTCCCTGTAGACCCCTAACCCTTGTCAGTTAAAGCAGCTCCCTGTAGACCTCTAACCCTCGTCAGTTAGAGCAGCTCCCTGTAGACCCCGAACCCTCGTCTGTAAGAGCAGCTCCCTGGAGACCTCTAGTCGTCATCCGTTAGAGCAGCTCCCTGTAGACCTCTAACCCTCGTCAGTTAGAGCAGCTCCCTCTAACCCTCGTCAGTTAGAGCAGCTCCCTGTAGACCCCTAACCCGTGTCAGTAAGAGCAGCTCCTTTAGACCTCTAGTCGTCATCCGTAAGAGCAGCTCCCTGTAGACCCCTAACCCTCGTCAGTTAGAGCAGCTCCCTCTAACCCTCGTCAGTTAGAGCAGCTCCCTGTAGACCCCAAACCCTCGTCAGATATAGCGGCTCCCTGTAGACCTCTCGTCATCATCCGTTAGAGCAGCTCCCTGTAGACCCCTAACCCTCGTCAGTAAGAGCAGCTCCCTGGAGACCTCTAGTCCTCATCAGTTAGAGCAGCTCCCTTTAGACCCCTAACCCTCGTCAGTAAGAGCAGCTCCCTGAAGACCTCAAGTCCTCATCCGTAAGAGCAGCTCCCTGTAGACCCCTAACCCTCGTCAGTTAGAGCAGCTCCCTCTAACCCTCGTCAGTTAGAGCAGCTCCCTCTAACCTCCTTGTCAGTTAGAGCAGCTCCCTGTAGACCTCTAACCCTCGTCAGTTAGAGCAGCTCCCTGTAGACCCCTAACCCTCGTCAGTTAGAGCAGCTCCCTCTAATCCTCGTCAGTTAGAGCAGCTCCCTGTAGACCCCTAACCCTCGTCAGTAAGAGCAGCTCCCTGTAGACCTCTAGTCGTGATCCATTAGAGCAGCTCCCTGTAGACCCCTAACCATCGTCAGTTAGAGCAGCTCCCTCTAACCCTCGTCAGGTCGAGCAGCTCCCTGTAGACCTCTAACCCTCATCAGTTATAGCAGGTCCCTGTAGACCTCTAACCCTCGTCAGTTAGAGCAGCTCCCTGTAGACCCCTAACCCTTATCAGTTAGAGCATCTCCCTTTAGACCCCTAACCCTCGTCAGTAAGAGCAGCTCCGTGTAGACCTCTAGTCCTCATCAGTTAGAGCAGCTCCCTTTAGACCCCAAACCCTCGTCAGATATAGCGGCTCCCTGTAGACCTCTCGTCATCATCCGTTAGAGCAGCTCCCTGTAGACCCCTAACCCTCGTCAGTAAGAGCAGCTCCCTGGAGACCTCTAGTCCTCATCAGTTAGAGCAGCTCCCTTTAGACCCCTAACCCTCGTCAGTAAGAGCAGCTCCCTGAAGACCTCAAGTCCTCATCCGTAAGAGCAGCTCCCTGTAGACCCCTAACCCTTGTCAGTTAGAGCAGCTCCCTGCAGACCCCTAACCCTCGTCAGTTAGAGAAGCTCCCTCTAACCCTTGTCAGTTAGAGCAGCTCCCTGTAGACCTCTAACCCTCGTCAGTTAGAGCAGCTCCCTGTAGACCCCTAACCCTCGTCAGTTAGAGCAGCTCCCTCTAATCCTCGTCAGTTAGAGCAGCTCCCTGTAGACCCCTAACCCTCGTCAGTAAGAGCAGCTCCCTGTAGACCTCTAGTCGTGATCCATTAGAGCAGCTCCATGTAGACCCCTAACCATCGTCAGTTAGAGCAGCTCCCTCTAACCCTCGTCAGGTCGAGCAGCTCCCTGTAGACCTCTAACCCTCATCAGTTATAGCAGGTCCCTGTAGACCTCTAACCCTCGTCAGTTAGAGCAGCTCCCTGTAGACCCCTAACCCTTATCAGTTAGAGCATCTCCCTTTAGACCCCTAACCCTCGTCAGTAAGAGCAGCTCCGTGTAGACCTCTAGTCCTCATCAGTTAGAGCAGCTCCCTGTAGACCCCTAACCCTTGTCAGTAAGAGCAGCTCCCTGTAGACCCCTAGTCCTCATCAGTTAGAGCAGTTCCCTTTAGACCCCTAACCCTCGTCCGTAAGAGCAGCTCCCTGAAGACCTCAAGTCCTCATCCGTAAGAGCAGCTCCCTGTAGACCCCTAACCCTCGTCAGTTAGAGCAGCTCCCTGCAGACCCCTAACCCTCGTCAGTTAGAGCAGCTCCCTCTAACCCTTGTCAGTTAGAGCAGCTCCCTGTAGACCTCTAACCCTCGTCAGTTAGAGCAGCTCCCTGTAGACCCCTAACCCTCGTCAGTTATAGCAGCTCCCTGTAGACCTCTAACCCTCGTCAGTTAGAGCAGCTCCCTGTAGACCCCGAACCCTCGTCAGTAAGAGCAGCTCCGTGTAGACCTCTAGTCTTTATCCGTTAGAGCAGCTCCCTGTAGACCCCTAACCCTCATCAGTAAGAGCAGCTCCCTGGAGACCTCTAGTCCTCATCCGTTAGAGCAGCTCCGTGTAGACCCCTAACCCTCGTCAGTTAGAGCAGCTCCCTGCAGACCCCTAACCCTCGTCAGTTAGAGCAGCTCCCTCTAACCCTCGTCAGTTAGAGCAGCTCCCTGTAGACCCCTAACCCTTATCAGTTATAGCAGCTCCCTGTAGACCTCTAATCCTCGTCAATTAGAGCAGCTCCCTGTAGACCCCCTAACCCTCGTCAGTTAGAACAGCTCCCTGTAGACCCCTAACCCTTGTCAGTTAAAGCAGCTCCCTGTAGACCTCTAACCCTCGTCAGTTAGAGCAGCTCCCTGTAGACCCCGAACCCTCGTCTGTAAGAGCAGCTCCCTGGAGACCTCTAGTCGTCATCCGTTAGAGCAGCTCCCTGTAGACCTCTAACCCTCGTCAGTTAGAGCAGCTCCCTCTAACCCTCGTCAGTTAGAGCAGCTCCCTGTAGACCCCTAACCCGTGTCAGTAAGAGCAGCTCCTTTAGACCTCTAGTCGTCATCCGTAAGAGCAGCTCCCTGTAGACCCCTAACCCTCGTCAGTTAGAGCAGCTCCCTCTAACCCTCGTCAGTTAGAGCAGCTCCCTGTAGACCCCAAACCCTCGTCAGATATAGCGGCTCCCTGTAGACCTCTCGTCATCATCCGTTAGAGCAGCTCCCTGTAGACCCCTAACCCTCGTCAGTAAGAGCAGCTCCCTGGAGACCTCTAGTCCTCATCAGTTAGAGCAGCTCCCTTTAGACCCCTAACCCTCGTCAGTAAGAGCAGCTCCCTGAAGACCTCAAGTCCTCATCCGTAAGAGCAGCTCCCTGTAGACCCCTAACCCTCGTCAGTTAGAGCAGCTCCCTGCAGACCCCTAACCCTCGTCAGTTAGAGCAGCTCCCTCTAACCCTTGTCAGTTAGAGCAGCTCCCTGTAGACCTCTAACCCTCGTCAGTTAGAGCAGCTCCCTGTAGACCCCTAACCCTCGTCAGTTAGAGCAGCTCCCTCTAATCCTCGTCAGTTAGAGCAGCTCCCTGTAGACCCCTAACCCTCGTCAGTAAGAGCAGCTCCCTGTAGACCTCTAGTCGTGATCCATTAGAGCAGCTCCCTGTAGACCCCTAACCATCGTCAGTTAGAGCAGCTCCCTCTAACCCTCGTCAGGTCGAGCAGCTCCCTGTAGACCTCTAACCCTCATCAGTTATAGCAGGTCCCTGTAGACCTCTAACCCTCGTCAGTTAGAGCAGCTCCCTGTAGACCCCTAACCCTTATCAGTTAGAGCATCTCCCTTTAGACCCCTAACCCTCGTCAGTAAGAGCAGCTCCGTGTAGACCTCTAGTCCTCATCAGTTAGAGCAGCTCCCTTTAGACCCCAAACCCTCGTCAGATATAGCGGCTCCCTGTAGACCTCTCGTCATCATCCGTTAGAGCAGCTCCCTGTAGACCCCTAACCCTCGTCAGTAAGAGCAGCTCCCTGGAGACCTCTAGTCCTCATCAGTTAGAGCAGCTCCCTTTAGACCCCTAACCCTCGTCAGTAAGAGCAGCTCCCTGAAGACCTCAAGTCCTCATCCGTAAGAGCAGCTCCCTGTAGACCCCTAACCCTCGTCAGTTAGAGCAGCTCCCTGCAGACCCCTAACCCTCGTCAGTTAGAGCAGCTCCCTCTAACCCTTGTCAGTTAGAGCAGCTCCCTGTAGACCTCTAACCCTCGTCAGTTAGAGCAGCTCCCTGTAGACCCCTAACCCTCGTCAGTTAGAGCAGCTCCCTCTAATCCTCGTCAGTTAGAGCAGCTCCCTGTAGACCCCTAACCCTCGTCAGTAAGAGCAGCTCCCTGTAGACCTCTAGTCGTGATCCATTAGAGCAGCTCCATGTAGACCCCTAACCATCGTCAGTTAGAGCAGCTCCCTCTAACCCTCGTCAGGTCGAGCAGCTCCCTGTAGACCTCTAACCCTCATCAGTTATAGCAGGTCCCTGTAGACCTCTAACCCTCGTCAGTTAGAGCAGCTCCCTGTAGACCCCTAACCCTTATCAGTTAGAGCATCTCCCTTTAGACCCCTAACCCTCGTCAGTAAGAGCAGCTCCGTGTAGACCTCTAGTCCTCATCAGTTAGAGCAGCTCCCTGTAGACCCCTAACCCTTGTCAGTAAGAGCAGCTCCCTGGAGACCTCTAGTCCTCATCAGTTAGAGCAGCTCCCTTTTAACCCCTAACCCTCGTCAGTAAGAGCAGCTCCCTGAAGACCTCAAGTCCTCATCCGTAAGAGCAGCTCCCTGTAGACCCCTAACCCTCGTCAGTTAGAGCAGCTCCCTGCATACCCCTAACCCTCGTCAGTTAGAGCAGCTCCCTCTAACCCTTGTCAGTTAGAGCAGCTCCCTGTAGACCTCTAACCCTCGTCAGTTAGAGCAGCTCCCTGTAGACCCCTAACCCTCGTCAGTTATAGCAGCTCCCTGTAGACCTCTAACCCTCGTCAGTTAGAGCAACTCCCTGTAGACCCCGAACCCTTGTCAGTAAGTGCAGCTCCCTGTAGACCTCTAGTCGTCATCCGTTAGAGCAGCTCCCTGTAGACCCCTAACCCTCGTCAGTTATAGCAGCTCCCTGAAGACCTCTAACCCTCGTCAGTTAGAGCAACTCCCTGTAGACCCCGAACCCTTGTCAGTAAGTGCAGCTCCCTGTAGACCTCTAGTCGTCATCCGTTAGAGCAGCTCCCTGTAGACCCCTAACCCTCGTCAGTTAGAGCAGCTCCCTCTAACCCTCGTCAGTTAGAGCAGCTCCCTGTAGACCCCAAACCCTCGTCAGATATAGCGGCTCCCTGTAGACCTCTCGTCATCATCCGTTAGAGCAGCTCCCTGTAGACCCCTAACCCTCGTCAGTAAGAGCAGCTCCCTGGAGACCTCTAACCTCATCAGTTAGAGCAGCTCCCTCAGTTAGTTAGAGCAGCTCCCTGAAGACCTCTAAGTCCTCATCCGTTAGAGCAGCTCCCTAACCCTAACCCTCGTCAGTTAAGAGCAGCTCCCTGAAGACCCCTAACCCTCGTCAGTTAGAGCAGCTCCCTCAACCCTCCGTAAGAGCAGCTCCCTGTAGACCCAGCTAACCCTAACCCTCGTCAGTTAGCAGCAGCTCCCTCGTCAGTTAGAGCAACTCCCTGTAGACCCCTAACCTCCCTGTAGACCTCAGTTAGAGCAGCTCCCTCTAGTTAGAGCAGCTCCCTCTAACCCTCGTCAGTTAGAGCAGCTCCCTGTAGACCCCAAACCTCATCAGTTAGAGCTCCCTTTATATAGAGCAGCTCCCTGTAGACCTCTAAGTCCTCATCCGTCAGCTCCCTGTAGACCCCTAACCCTCGTTAGAGCAGCTCCCCCCTAACCTCGTCAGTAGACCCCCTCCCTCAGTTAGAGCAGCTCCTCTGTAGACCCCTGTCAGTAGACCTCCCTAACCCTCATCAGTTAGAGCAGCTCCCTGTAGACCCCTAACCCTCGTCAGTTAGAGCAGCTCCCTGTCCAGACCCCCTAACCCTCATCAGTTAGAGCAGCTCCCTGTAGACCCCTAACCCTCGTCAGTTAGAGCAGCTCCCTGCAGACCCCTAACCCTCGTCAGTTAGAGCAGCTCCTCTAACCCTTGTCAGAGAGCAGCTCCCTGTAGACCCTTGTCAGTTCGACAGCTCCCTCCCCTAACCCTCGTCAGTTAGAGCAGCTCCCTGTAGACCCTAACCCTCGTCAGTTAGAGCAGCTCCCTGTAGACCCTAACCCTCGACCTCAGTCGTCAGTTAGAGAGCAGCTCCCTGTAGACCCCCTAACCAACCCTCCAGCTCCCCCCTAACCCTCGTCAGTTAGAGCAGCTCCCTGTAGACCTCTAACCCTCGTCAGTTAGCAGCCCTGTAGACCTCTAACCCTCGTCAGTTAGAGCAGCTCCCTGTAGTAACCCCTAACCCTTATCAGTTAGAGCATCTCCCTTTAGACCCCTAACCCTCGTCAGTAAGAGCAGCTCCGTGTAGACCTCTAGTCCTCATCAGTTAGAGCAGCTCCCTGTAGACCCCTAACCCTTGTCAGTAAGAGCAGCTCCCTGGAGACCTCTAGTCCTCATCAGTTAGAGCAGCTCCCTTTAGACCCCTAACCCTCGTCAGTAAGAGCAGCTCCCTGAAGACCTCAAGTCCTCATCCGTAAGAGCAGCTCCCTGTAGACCCCTAACCCTCGTCAGTTAGAGCAGCTCCCTGCATACCCCTAACCCTCGTCAGTTAGAGCAGCTCCCTCTAACCCTTGTCAGTTAGAGCAGCTCCCTGTAGACCTCTAACCCTCGTCAGTTAGAGCAGCTCCCTGTAGACCCCTAACCCTCGTCAGTTATAGCAGCTCCCTGTAGACCTCTAACCCTCGTCAGTTAGAGCAGCTCCCTCTAATCCTCGTCAGTTACAGCAGCTCCCTGTAGACCCCTAACCCTCGTCAGTAAGAGCAGCTCCCTGTAGACCTCTAGTCATCATCCATTAGAGCAGCTCCCTGTAGACCCCTAACCATCGTCAGTTAGAGCAGCTCCCTCTAACCCTTGTCAGTTCGAGCAGCTCCCTGTAGACCCCTAACCCTCGTCAGTTAGAGCAGCTCCCTGTAGACCTCTAACCCTCGTCAGTTAGAGCAGCTCCCTGTAGACCCTCTAACCCTCGTCAGTTAGAGCAGGTCCCTGTAGACCTCTAACCCTCGTCAGTTATAGCAGGTCCCTGTAGACCTCTAACCCTCGTCAGTTAGAGCAGCTCCCTGTAGACCCCTAACACTTGTCAGTTAGAGCAGCTCCCTTTAGACCCCTAACCCTCGTCAGTTAGAGCAGCTCCGTGTAGACCTCTAGTCCTCATCAGTTAGAGCAGCTCCCTGTAGACCCCTAACCCTTGTCAGTTAGAGCAGCTCCCTGCAGACCCCTAACCCTCGTCAGTTAGAGCATCTCCCTCTAACCCTCGTCAGTTAGAGCAGCTCCCTGTAGACCCCTAACCCTCGTCAGTTAGAGCAGCTCCCTGTAGACCTCTATTTCTCATCAGTTAGAGCAGCTCCATATAGACCCCTAACCCTCGTTAGTTTGAGCAGCTCCCTATAGACCCCTAAACCTCGTCAGTTAGAGCAGCTCCCTGTAGACCTCTATTCCTCGTCAGTTAGAGCAGCTCCCTGTAGACCTCTAGTCCTCGTCAGTTAGAGCAGCTCCCTGTAGACCTCTATTCCTCGTCAGTTAGAGCAGCTCCCTGTAGACTCCTAACCCTCGTCAGTTAGAGCATCTCCCTCTAACCCTCGTCAGTTAGAGCAGCTCCCTGCATACCCCTAACCCTCGTCAGTTAGAGCAGCTCCCTCTAACCCTTGTCAGTTAGAGCAGCTCCCTGTAGACCTCTAACCCTCGTCAGTTAGAGCAGCTCCCTGTAGACCCCTAACCCTCGTCAGTTATAGCAGCTCCCTGTAGACCTCTAACCCTCGTCAGTTAGAGCAGCTCCCTGTAGACCCCGAACCCTTGTCAGTAAGTGCAGCTCCCTGTAGACCTCTAGTCGTCATCCGTTAGAGCAGCTCCCTGTAGACCCCTAACCCTCGTCAGTTAGAGCAGCTCCCTCTAATCCTCGTCAGTTAGAGCAGCTCCCTGTAGACCCCTAACCCTCGTCAGTAAGAGCAGCTCCCTGTAGACCTCAAGTCGTCATCCATTAGAGCAGCTCCCTGTAGACCCCTAACCATCGTCAGTTAGAGCAGCTCCCTCCAAACCCTTGTCAGAAAGCTCCTCACAGAGCCTTGGGAACACACACACTGTCTCCTACCTACTTACGTTACCAGTGAGCTAAGTCCCAACACCACCTCTCCTCCTCTTAATAATTTGATGGAAAAATTGATTAATTGTACATTTAAATGGCGGAAGGGCCCTCCTCTCAGTAATAAATGAGGGTCATTAATCAATAAACAGAATAGTCGTTCAAGGAGTCAGGAGACATGCTGAGTCTTAATAGGAAAGGAAAGCTGTGGTGAGTTGGAGCTGAGGCTGTTCCCTGCTACAGACTGACCACTGCTGCTGAATGGCTGAATGACTGACCACTGCTGCTGAATGGCTGAATGACTGACTACTGTTGCTGAATGGCTGAATGACTGACCACTGTTGCTGAATGGCTGAATGACTGACCACTGTTGCTGAATGGCTGAATGACTGACCACTGTTGACTGGCTGGCTGAATGACTGACCACTGTTGCTGAATGGCTGAATGACTGACCACTGTTGACTGGCTGGCTGAATGACTGACCACTGTTGCTGAATGGCTGAATGACTGACCACTGTTGCTGAATGGCTGAATGACTGACCACTGTTGTTGAATGGCTGAATGACTGACCACTGTTGCTGAATGGCTGAATGACTGACCACTGTTGCTGAATGGCTGAATGACTGACCACTGTTGACTGGCTGGCTGACTGACTGGCTGGCTGGCTGGCTGGCTGGCTGGCTGGCTGGCTGGCTGGCTGGCTGGCTGGCTGAATGGCTGACTGACTGGCTGACTGACTGGCTGGCTGGCTGACTGACTGACTGGCTGACTGGCTGGCTAGCTGGCTGGCTGACTGGCTGACTGGCTGACTGGCTGACTGGCTGGATGACTGGCTGAATGACTGGCTGGATGACTGGCTGAATGACTGACTGGATGACTGACTGACTGACTGACTGACTGGCTGACTGGATGACTGGCTGACAGGCTGACTGACTGGCTGGCTGGCTGGCTGACCACTGCTGCTGAATGGCTGACTGACAGACTGACTGACTGACTGACTGACTGACTGACTGGCTGGCTGACTGGCTGACTGGCTGGCTGGCTGACTGGCTGGAGGCTGGCTGGCTGGCTGAATGGCTGGCTGGCTGGCTGACTGAAAGGCTGTATAACTGGCTGGCTGACTGACTGACTGGCTGGCTGGCTGGCTGGCTGGCTGGCTGGCTGGCTGGCTGGCTGGCTGGCTGGTAGGTTTAAACATTTCATTAATGTCATGGTCTACTACAACGGGACATGGTATATCAGCAGGGATGTGTTCCCTGTCCTCATGGTATATCAGTAGGGATGTGTTCCCTGTCCTCATGGTATATCAGCAGGGATGTGTTCCCTGTCCTCATGGTATATCAGCAGGGATGTGTTCCCTGTCCTCATGGTATATCAGCAGGGATGTGTTCCCTGTCCTCATGGTATATCAGTAGGGATGTGTTCCCTGTCCTCATGGTATATCAGTAGGGATGTGTTCCTGTCCTCATGGTATATCAGCAGGAATGTGTTCCCTGTCCTCATGGTATATCAGAAGGGATGTGTTCCCTGTCCTCATGGTATATCAGCAGGGATGTGTTCCCTGTCCTCATAGTATATCAGCAGGGATGTGTTCCCTGTCCTCATGGTATATCAGCAGGGATGTGTTCCCTGTCCTCATGGTATATCAGCAGGGATGTGTTCCCTGACCTCTTGGTATATCAGTAGGGATGTGTTCCCTGTCCTCATGGTATATCAGTAGGGATGTGTTCCCTGTCCTCATGGTATATCAGCAGGGATGTGTTCCCTGACCTCTTGGTATATCAGCAGGGATGTGTTCCCTGTCCTCATGGTATATCAGCAGGGATGTGTTCCCTGTCCTCGTGGTATATCAGCAGGGATGTGTTCCCTGTCCTCATGGTATATCAGCAGGGATGTGTTCCCTGTCCTCATGGTATATCAGCAGGGATGTGTTCCCTGTCCTCATGGTATATCAGCAGGGATGTGTTCCCTGTCCTCATGGTATATCAGCAGGGATGTGTTCCCTGTCCTCATGGTATATCAGTAGGGATACTAAGTTCCAACAAAATAGAATAACACAGTATACTCTGGACAAATGAATGATATATATATATATAATTAAAGAGAGGAAATAAATAAATAATGAGAGGAAGAAAGGGAGAAAAAACGAAGTACTTGAGTTGTGGATAAATTACTTGAAATGTTTGCCTGGCTACCTGAAAAGCACTTTCCCCCTTCGAATGCTTTCTGATACTGTCACGTAGGCTCTCCTTCATTCAGCTTGATGAATGGAGAGCTGTGGGGCCTGAGTCTGGTGCTGAAGGCTCCATTATGAGGAAGCCAGTAACTAGTCCGCTGTTGCTGATGATGCCTTTATTCCAGTGACAGCAGTGAAAAATTGCGATATTTCTAATCAGGGTTAAATCATTTATCATTAATTTATTGGCGTTCTTTAGATGCCCTAACCAATCCATCCTACCCTGACCTTTTTCGGGATTACGTTAAAGCCTTGATGTTGGGTGCTACGCATGCCCTTTTCCCTCTCTGTCTCTCTCTCTCTCTCTCTCTCTCTCTCTCTCTCTCTCTCTCTCTCTCTCTCTCTCTCTCTCTCTCTCTCTCTCTCTCTCTCTCTCTCTCGCTCTCGCTCTCTCTCTCTCTCTCTCACACACACTCTCTCTCCCATCCATCCATCCATCCATCCATCTCTCTCTCTCTCTATCTCTCTCTCGCTCACACACTCTCTCTTTCTCCCATCCATTTCTCTCTCTCTCTCTCTCTCTCTCTCTCTCTCTCTCTCTCTCTCTCTCTCTCTCTCTCTCTCTCTCTCTCTCTCTCTCTCTCTCCCTCTCTCTCTCTCTCTCTCTCTCTCTCTCTCTCTCTCTCTCTCTCTCTCTCTCTCTCTCTCTCTCTCTCTCTCTCTCTCTCTCTCTCTCTCTCCTTCTATCTCTCTCTCTCCCTCTCTCCCTCTCTCAGAATATTGTACAAGTACGTTTTGCTTGACACAGTAAGTCAATAGCTTATGATGTGTCAAGATTTATACATTTTATTTGAGTGTAAATTGTGAATGTCTCAAGGCAATCCAATGACTTAGGCATCGGTTCTTACCGATAGATTTTCCAGTGAACACAAAGACCATCTTGTCATAGTAGACTGAATACTGTGCCTCCATTAAAGCCACAGTGTCTGAAAGGGACTTTATAGAATCGAAGCCGATGACTGAGTTTAACATGCACTGGAGGGTAAAGACTAGATGCTATTATTCTATTACCACACCGCAGAAATGACCTCGTAAAGAAACTATGATGGCAATTTAAGGGGAGGGGGGGTTCAGTTTTTTAATATGATTTTTTTATTACTCACAGTTATAGTTATTCTAATGAAGTAGTAATTTTAGTTATATTTTTCTAGCTAACGTAGGTCTAACATATTTCAATCAGAGAGGTTTAGTGACTAACTGATACTAATGACATTCATTAGTGGAATGGGTACTGAATGGATCATAATGCTCTTAGATCCAGTCTTTCTGGGTCTTTTTGTTCTGTTTAGGAGATTAAACAGGTCATTTATGTTGCTGAGACAGAGAGAGAGAGAGAGAGAGAGAGAGAGAGAGAGAGAGAGAGAGAGAGAGAGAGAGAGAGAGAGAGAGAGAGAGAGAGAGAGAGAGAGAGAGAGAGAGAAAGACGGGTCAGAAGGAGAGATAGAGAGAGACAGAGAGAGAGAGAGAGAGAGAGAGAGAGTGAGAGAAAGAGAGAGAGAGACAGAGAGAGAGAGAGAGAGAGAGAGAGAGAGAGAGAGAGAGGGGGGGTGAGAAGGAGAGAGAGAGAGGGAGGGGAGAGAGAGAGAGAGAGGGAGAGAGAGACAGAGAGAGAGACAGAGACAGAGAGAGAGAGAGAGAGAGAGAGAGAGAGATAGAGACAGAGAAAAAGGGAGAAGGAGAGAGACAGAGAGAGACACAGAGAGAGAGAGGGGTCAGAAGGAGAGATAGAGATAGAGAGAGACAGAGAGAGAGAGAGAGAGAGAGAGAGAGAGAGAGAGAGAGAGAGAGAGAGAGAGAGAGAGAGAGAGGGGGTGAGAGAGGAGAGAGAGAGAGAGAGAGAGAGAGAGAGAGAGAGAGAGAGAGAGAGAGAGAGAGAGAGAGAGAGAGAGGGGTCAGAAGGAGAGAGAGAGAGAGAGGGGTCAGAAGGAGAGAGAGAGAGAGAGGGGTCAGAAGGAGAGAGAGAGAGAGAGGGTGAGAAGGAGAGAGAGAGAGAGAGGGGTGAGAAGGAGAGAGAGAGAGAGAGAGGTCAGAAGGAGAGAGAGAGAGAGAGAGAGAGAGAGAGAGAGAGAGAGAGAGAGAGAGAGAGAGAGAGAGAGAGAGGTCAGAAGGAGAGAGAGAGAGAGGGGTGAGAAGGAGAGAGAGAGGGGTGAGAAGGAGAGAGAGAGAGAGAGAGAGGGGTGAGAAGGAGAGAGAGAGAGAGGGGTGAGAAGGAGAGAGAGAGAGAGAGAGAGAGAGAGAGAGAGAGAGAGAGAGAGAGAGAGAGAGAGAGAGAGAGAGAGAGAGTGAGAGAGAGAGAGAGAGAGAGGGGGGGTCAGAAGGAGAGAGAGAGAGAGGGGTCAGAAGGAGAGAGAGAGAGAGGGGTGAGAAGGAGAGAGAGAGAGAAGGGTGAAAAGGAGAGAGAGAGGGGGGTCAGAAGGAGAGAGAGAGAGGGGCAGTGAGGAGGTGAGAGAGAGAGAGAGAGAGAGGGGTCAGAAGGATAGATAGAGAGAGAGAGAGAGAGAGAGAGAGAGAGAGGGGGTGAGAAGGAGAGAGAGAGGGGTGAAAAGGAGAGAGAGAGGGGTCTGAAGGAGAGAGAGAGAGAGAGAGGGGGTTGAGGAGGAGAGAGAGAGGTGAGAAGGAGAGAGAGAGGAGTGAAAAGGAGAGCGAGAGATGGGTCAGAAGGAGAGAGAGAGAGAGGTGAGAAGGAGAGAGAGAGAGAGAGAGGTGAGAAGGAGAGGAGAAAGGATAACTGTTTTAGTATCCAGAAACAGCAGGTGGCTGGGATCCATTTTAGATGCTCGACCTGCTGTATCTTTGTGGAGAACACAGAGATCTTCTTAAAATGGAGGCGGGAGATTATTACCTAGCATTGTTGCTGAGTAGATGCACTCACTAGGCCATACTAAACATTTTATCAGAAGAAACCAAACATATATCTGAATAATGTATTATCCAGACAGCACTTTAAAATAATTGTTGACTGTAACAACTGTAGTAGTGTTTCTCTCTGTATCAGGTGTAGTAATGCTGTTGTCTATATCAGGTGTAGTAATGTTGTCTATATCAGGTGTAGTAATGTTGTGTTGTCTATATCAGGTGTAGTAATGTTGTGTTGTCTATATCAGGTGTAGTAATGTTGTGTTGTCTATATCAGGTGTAGTAATGTTGTGTTGTCTATATCAGGTGTAGTAATGTTGTGTTGTCTATATCAGGGGTAGTAATGTTGTGTTGTCTATATCAGGTGTAGTAATGTTGTTGTCTATATCAGGTGTAGTAATGTTGTGTTGTCTATATCAGGTGTAGTAATGTTGTGTTGTCTATATCAGGTGTAGTAATGTTGTGTTGTCTATATCAGGTGTAGTAATGTTGTGTTGTCTATATCAGGTGTAGTAATGTTGTCTATATCAGGTGTAGTAATGTTGTGTTGTCTATATCAGGTGTAGTAATGTAGTATGTGTTGTCTATATCAGGTGTAGTAATGTTGTGTTGTCTATATCAGGTGTAGTAATGTTGTGTTGTCTATATCAGGTGTGTGTTGTCTATATCAGGTGTAGTAATGTTGTGTTGTCTATATCAGGTGTAGTAATGTTGTGTTGTCTATATCAGGTGTAGTAATGTTGTGTTGTCTATATCAGGTGTAGTAATGTTGTGTTGTCTATATCAGGTGTAGTAATGTTGTCTATATCAGGTGTAGTAATGTTGTGTTGTCTATATCAGGTGTAGTAATGTTGTGTTGTCTATATCAGGTGTAGTAATGTTGTGTTGTCTATATCAGGTGTAGTAATGTTGTCTACATCAGGTGTAGTAATGTTGTCTATATCAGGTGTAGTAATGTTGTGTTGTCTATATCAGGTGTAGTAATGTTGTGTTGTCTATATCAGGTGTAGTAATGTTGTGTTGTCTATATCAGGTGTAGTAATGTTGTGTTGTCTATATCAGGTGTAGTAATGTTGTGTTTTCTATATCAGGTGTAGTAATGTTGTGTTGTCTATATCAGGTGTAGTAATGTTGTCTACATCAGGTGTAGTAATGTTGTCTATATCAGGTGTAGTAATGTTGTGTTGTCTATATCAGGTGTAGTAATGTTGTGTTGTCTATATCAGGTGTAGTAATGTTGTGTTGTCTATATCAGGTGTAGTAATGTTGTCTATATCAGGTGTAGTAATGTTGTCTATATCAGGTGTAGTAATGTTGTTGTCTATATCAGGTGTAGTAATGTTGTGTTGTCTATATCAGGTGTAGTAATGTTGTGTTGTCTATATCAGGTGTAGTAATGTTGTCTATAGCAGGTGCAGTAATGTTGTGTTGTCTATATCAGGTGTAGTAATGTTGTGTTGTCTATATCAGGTGTAGTAATGTTGTCTATATCAGGTGTAGTAATGTTGTGTTGTCTATATCAGGTGTAGTAATGTTGTCTATATCAGGTGTAGTAATGTTGTCTATATCAGGTGTAGTAATGTTGTCTACATCAGGTGTCGTAATGTTGTCTATATCAGGTGTAGTAATGTTGTGTTGTCTATATCAGGTGTTGTAATGTCTATATCAGGTGTAGTAATGTTGTGTTGTCCATATCAGGTGTAGTAATGTTGTTGTTGTCTATATCAGGTGTAGTAATGTTGTCTATATCAGGTGTAGTAATGTTGTGTTGTCTATATCAGGTGTAGTAATGTTGTGTTGTCTATATCAGGTGTAGTAATGTTGTGTTGTCTATATCAGGTGTAGTAATGTTGTGTTGTCTATATCAGGTGTAGTAATGTTGTCTATATCAGGTGTAGTATATCAGGTGTAGTAATGTTGTGTTGTCTAATCAGGTTGTAATGTTGTCTATATCAGGTGTAGTAATGTTGTCTATATCAGGTGTAGTAATGTTGTCTATATCAGGTGTAGTAATGTTGTCTATATCAGGTGTAGTAATGTTGTGTTGTCTATATCAGGTGTAGTAATGTTGTGTTGTCTATATCAGGTGTAGTAATGTTGTGTTGTCTATATCAGGTGTAGTAATGTTGTCTATATCAGGTGTAGTAATGTTGTGTTGTCTATATCAGGTGTAGTAATGTTGTGTTTTCTATATCAGGTGTAGTAATGTTGTGTTGTCTATATCAGGTGTAGTAATGTTGTTGTCTATATCAGGGGTAGTAATGTTGTGTTGTCTATATCAGGTGTAGTAATGTTGTGTTTTCTATATCAGGTGTAGTAATGTTGTGTTGTCTATATCAGGTGTAGTAATGTTGTCTATATCAGGTGTAGAAAAACTGTGTTGTACAGATCAGGGTTGGGTTATACAAAAATATCCAAAACTTTGAACATCCCACAGAGCACCATTAAATCCATTATTAAAACATTGAAAGAATATGGCACCACAACAAACCTGCCAAGAGAGGACCGCCCACCAAAACTCATGGACCAGGCAAGGAGGGCATTAATCAGATAACCCTGAAAGAACTGCAAAGCTCCACAGTGGAGATTGGAGTATCTGTCCATAGAACCACTTTAAGCCGTACACTCCACAGAACTGGACTTTATGGAAGAGTGGCCAGAAAAAAAAGCCATTGCTTAAAGAAAATAATTAGCAAACACATTTGGTGTTCGCCAAAAGGCATGTGGGAGACTCCCAAAATATATAGAAGAAGGTACTTTGGTCAGATGAGTCTAAAATGGGCGCAACCCCAACACCTTCATCACCCCGAGAACACCATCCTCACAGTGAAGAAAGGTGGTGGCAGCATCATGCAGTGGGGATGTTCTTCATCAGCAGGGACTGGGAAACTGGTCATAATTGAAGGAAGGAAATTCTTGAGGGAAACCTGTTTCAGTCTTGCAGAGATTTGAGACTGTGACAGAGGTTCACCTTCCATCAGGACAATGAACCGTAAGCGTACTGCTAAAGCAACAGTCAAGTGGTTTAAAGGAAACATTTAAATGTCTTGGAATGGCCTAGTCAAAGCCCAGACCTCAATGCAATTGAGAATCTGTGGTATGACTGCAGTACACCAGCGGAATCACTCCAACTTGAAGGAGCTGGAGCAGTTTAGCCTTGAATAATTGGCAAAAATCCCAGTGGCTAGATGATCCAAGCTTATAGAGACATACCCCAAGAGTCTTGCAGCTGTAATTGCTGCAAAAGGTGGCTCTACAAAGTATTGACTTTGGGGGGTGAAAAGTTATGCACGCTCAAGTTTTCAGTGTTTTTGTCTTATTTCTTGTTTGTTTCCCAATAAAAATTTAAACAAGTCTCAAGGTTCAAGTCTCGAGGTTCAAGACTCGAGGTTCAAGTCTCGAGGTTCAAGTCTCGAGGTTCAAGTCTCGAGTTTCAAGACTCGAGGTTCAAGTCTCAAGGTTCAAGTCTCGAGGTTCAGGTCTCGAGGTTCAAGACTCGAGGTTCAAGTCTCGAGGTTCAAGTCTCGAGGTTCAAGTCTCGAGGTTCAAGTCTTGAGGTTCAAGTCTCGAGGTTCAAGACTCGAGGTTCAAGTCTCGAGGTTCAAGTCTCAAGGTTCAAGTCTCGAGGTTCAAGTCTCGAGGTTCGAGTCTCAAGTTTCAAGTCTCAAGGTTCAAGTCTCGAGGTTCAAGACTCGAGGTTCAAGTCTCGAGGTTCAAGTCTCGAGGTTCAAGTCTCGAGGTTCAAGACTCGAGGTTCAAGTCTCAAGGTTCAAGTCTCGAGGTTCAGGTCTCGAGGTTCAAGACTCGAGGTTCAAGTCTCGAGGTTCAAGTCTCGAGGTTCAAGTCTTGAGGTTCAAGTCTCGAGGTTCAAGTCTCGAGGTTCAAGTCTCGAGGTTCAAGTCTCAAGGTTCAAGTCTCGAGGTTCAAGACTCGAGGTTCGAGTCTCAAGGTTCAAGTCTCAAGGTTCAAGTCTCAAGGTTCAAGTCTCGAGGTTCGAGTCTCAAGTTTCAAGTCTCAAGGTTCAAGACTCGAGGTTCAAGACTCGAGGTTCAAGTCTCAAGGTTCAAGTCTCAAGGTTCAAGACTCGAGGTTCAAGTCTCAAGGTTCAAGTCTCAAGGTCCAAGTCTCAAGTCGAGTTCCAAGTAGAATGGGATAAAGGTCCTGTCGTTCGTTCTGAGAGTCAATTCAAATCACGAGATCAAAACAAAATCTATACATGTGGCGGTGATGTAGAACCTTGTGCCAGTCATAAGGGCATGACATCAGCAGAAGGCAAGGCAGGTTGACATGCTCAGAGTGTACATTTACAGTGCCTTGCGAAAGTATTCGGCCCCCTTGAACTTTGCGACCTTTTGCCACATTTCAGGCTGTATTTTTTTGTGAAGAATCAACAACAAGTGGGACACAATCATGAAGTGGAACGACATTTATTGGATATTCGATCATTCAGAGATCCTCACTGAACTTCTGGAGAGTTTGCTGCACTGAAAATAAAGGGGCTGAATAATTTTGCACGCCCAATTTTTCAGTTTTTGATTTGTTAAAAAAGTTTGAAATATCCAATAAATGTCGTTCCACTTCATGATTGTGTCCCACTTGTTGTTGATTCTTCACAAAAAAAATGCAGTTTTATATCTTTATGTTTGAAGCCTGAAATGTGGCAAAAGGTTGCAAAGTTCAAGGGGGCCGAATACTTTCGCTAGGCACTGTATCTACAGGCCTTGACGATCCAATGGTCAAAGAACCACATGTACAAGTAGATAAATCCAAATATGCACAGGCAATAGCCCTGATGAAATAGCCCTGATGAAATAGCCCTGATGAAATAGCCCTGATGAAATAGCCCTGATGAAATAGCCCTGATGAAATAGCCCTGATGAAATAGCCCTGATGAAATAGCCCTGATGAAATAGCCCTGATGAAATAGCCCTGATGAAATAGCCCTGATGAAATAGCCCTGATGAAATAGCCCTGATGAAATAGCCCTGATGAAATAGCCCTGATGAAATAGCCCTGATGAAATAGCCCTGATGAAATAGCCCTGATGAAATAGCCCTGAGGCAATAGCCCTGATGAAATAGCCCTGATGAAACAGCCCTGATGAAACAGCCCTGATGAAACAGCCCTGAGGCAATAGCCCTGATGAAATAGCCTCTATGTCAGGCTTCAGCTGTCCTATCTGAATGGACACGGGGAAGAGGGCCAGACTGTACACCCTGGTTCCCCTTGAGAAACCAGATGGCATCTGCCTAACAGGAGCTCAGGCAGCCTACCTAATATCAACACTTGGCCCCCTGGACCATACAATTACCCATTAGAACCAAGAAACTGCTTCTACAATGTGAAGACCATTTCCAGATGCAATGTTACATTGATGCATTTTGTCTAAAAGGTGATTAAAAGTGTAAAAGCATAAGAACATTTAAACATCATTCAAAATGCAAAAACTTCACAAGTAAATTGACAAATTTCAAAGCAGTTTCCTTGATCACCAAACAATATTGAGGAGAGGCATATTTATGGAAATGCTCTCTTCCTATAATTTGATGTTTGTGCTACGCCCGGTCCTATAGCTGTGCAGCAAATCAGCAATATGTACGCTAGCGAACCACCCAACCTGTGTTGATTTACAGTTTGCTGTTCCAATCAGAGTGCCGAGTGTGTATTTCACTAGCCAATCTGTCGCATGTATTTTTTTAAAGGATGATGCTGTGCTACTGTCTCTGGCTGTGTGTAGAGTAACCCACGAAGACGTTGTGCCACAAAATGCATGACAAAACATTACAAAACTGGTTCAAGTCATCAAACTCCAGTCAAATTTGAGTTCAGAGTCTTCAGGTCCACGGCAAATCTCAAATAATTCACATTTCTGACTCCAGTCAGACTTGAGTTCAAGTCATGAGACCGGTTGTGTTCCTCTCCTCTGGTTGTGTTCCTCTCCTCTCCCCTGGTTGTGTTCCTCTCCCCTGGTTGTGTTCCTCTCCTCTGGTTGTGTTCCTCTCCTCTGGTTGTGTTCCTCTCCCCTGGTTGTGTTCCTCTCCTCTGATTGTGTTCCTCTCCTCTCCCCTGGTTGTGTTCCTCTCCCCTGGTTGTGTTCCTCTCCTCTGGTTGTGTTCCTCTCCTCTGGTTGTGTTCCTCTCCTCTCCTCTGGTTGTGTTCCTCTCCTCTGGTTGTGTTCCTCTCCCCTGTTTGTGTTCCTCTCCTCTGGTTGTGTACCTCTCCCATGGTTGTGTTCCTCTCCTCTGGTTGTGTACCTCTCCCCTCGCTGTGTTCCTCTCCTCTGGTTGTGTTCCTCTCCTCTCCTCTCCCCTGGTTGTGTTCCTCTCCCCTGGTTGTGTTCCTCTCCTCTGGTTGTGTTCCTCTCCTCTGGTTGTGTTCCTCTCCTCTGGTTGTGTTCCTCTCCTCTCCTCTGGTTGTGTTCCTCTCCTCTCCCCTGGTTGTGTTCCTCTCCTCTGGTTGTGTACCTCTCCCCTCGCTGTGTTCCTCTCCTCTGGTTGTGTTCCTCTCCTCTCCCCTGGTTGTGTTCCTCTCCCCTGGTTGTGTTCCTCTCCTCTGGTTGTGTTCCTCTCCTCTGGTTGTGTTCCTCTCCTCTGGTTGTGTTCCTCTCCTCTCCCCTGGTTGTGTTCCTCTCCTCTCCTCTGGTTGTGTTCCTCTCCTCTGGTTGTGTTCCTCTCCTCTGGTTGTGTTCCTCTCCTCTGGTTGTGTTCCTCTCCTCTGGTTGTGTTCCTCTCCTCTCGTTGTGTTCCTCTCCCCTGGTTGTGTTCCTCTCCTCTGGTTGTGTTCCTCTCCTCTGGTTGTGTTCCTCTCCTCTGGTTGTGTTCCTCTCCTCTGGTTGTGTCCCTCTCCTCTCATTACATTACATTTACATTTAAGTCATTTAGCAGACGCTCTTATCCAGAGCGACTTACACTCCCTGGTTGTGTTCCTCTCCCCTGGTTGTGTTCCTCTCCTCTGGTTGTGTTCCTCTCCTCTCCCCTGGTTGTGTTCCTCTCCTCTGGTCATGTTCCTCTCCCCTGGTTGTGTGCCTCTCCTCTCCTCTGGTTGTGTTCCTCTCCTCTCCTCTGGTCATGTTCCTCTCCTCTGGTCATGTTCCTCTCCTCTGGTTGTGTTCCTCTCCTCTCCTCTGGTCATGTTCCTCTCCTCTGGTCATGTGCCTCTCCCCTGGTTGTGTTCCTCTCCAATGGTTGTGTTCGTCTCCCCTGGTTGTGTTCCTCTCCTCTGGTTGTGTTCCTCTCCTCTCCTCTGGTTGTGTTCCTCTCCTCTGGTTGTGTTCCTCTCCTCTCCTCTGGTTGTGTTCCTCTCCTCTCCTCTGGTCATGTTCCTCTCCCCTGGTTGTGTTCCTCTCCTCTCCTCTGGTTGTGTTCCTCTCCTCTCCTCTGGTTGTGTTCCTCTCCTCTCCCCTGGTTGTGTTCCTCTACTCTCCTCTGGTTGTGTTCCTCTCCTCTCCTCTGGTTGTGTTCCTCTCCTCTCCTCTGGTTGTGTTCCTCTCCTCTGGTTGTGTTCCTCTCCTCTGGTTGTGTTCCTCTCCTCTGGTTGTGTTCCTCTCCTCTGGTTGTGTTCCTCTCCTCTGGTTGTGTTCCTCTCCTCTCCTCTGGTTGTGTTCCTCTCCTCTGGTCATGTTCCTCTCCTCTGGTCATGTTCCTCTCCCCTGGTTGTGTGCCTCTCTTCTCTACTCTGGTTGTGTTCCTCTCCTCTCCCCTGGTTGTGTTCCTCCCCTCTCCCCTGGTTGTGTTCCTCTCCTCTGGTTGTGTCCCTCTCCTCTCCTCTGGTTGTGTTCCTCTCCTCTGGTTGTGTTCCTCTCCTCTGGTTGTGTTCCTCTCCTCTCCTCTGGTTGTGTTCCTCTCCTCTCCTCTGGTTGTGTTCCTCTCCTCTCCTCTGGTCATCTTCCTCTCCCCTGGTTGTGTTCCTCTCCTCTCCTCTGGTCATGGTCCTTCTGTAGCTCAGTTGGTAGAGCATGGCGCTTGTAACGCCAGGGTAGTGGGTTTGATTCCCGGGACCACCCATACGTAGAATGTATGCACACATGACTGTAAGTCGCTTTGGATAAAAGCGTCCGCTAAATGGCATATTTTCTTTTTTTTTCTTTCCTCTGGTTGTGTCCCTCTCCTCTCCCCTGGTTGTGTTCCTCTCCTCTGGTTGTGTTCCTCTCCTCTGGTCATGTTCCTCTCCTGTGGTCATGTTCCTCTCCCCTGGTTGTGTGCCTCTCCTCTCCTCTGGTTGTGTCCCTCTCCTCTCCCCTGGTTGTGTTCCTCTCCTCTGGTTGTGTTCCTCTCCTCTCCTCTGGTCATGTTCCTCTCCTCTGGTCATGTTCCTCTCCCCTGGTTGTGTTCCTCTCCCCTGGTTGTGTTCCTCTCCTCTGGTTGTGTTCCTCTCCTCTCCTCTGGTTGTGTTCCTCTCCTCTCCTCTGGTTGTGTTCCTCTCCTCTGGTCATGTTCCTCTCCTCTCCTCTGGTTGTGTTCCTCTCCTCTGGTCATGTTCCTCTCCTCTCCTCTGGTTGTGTTCCTCTCCTCTGGTCATGTTCCTCTCCCCTGGTTGTGTTCCTCTCCTCTGGTTGTGTTCCTCTCCTCTCCTCTGGTTGTGTTCCTCTCCTCTCCTCTGGTTGTGTTCCTCTCCTCTGGTCATGTTCCTCTCCTGTGGTCATGTTCCTCTCCCCTGGTTGTGTTCCTCTCCTCTCCTCTGGTTGTGTGCCTCTCCTCTCCTCTGGTTGTGTTCCTCTCCTCTCCTCTGGTTGTGTTCCTCTCCTCTCCTCTGGTTGTGTTCCTCTCCTCTCCTCTGGTTGTGTTCCTCTCCTCTGGTTGTGTTCCTCTCCTCTGGTTGTGTTCCTCTCCCCTGGTTGTGTTCCTCTCCCCTGGTTGTGTACCTCTCCCCTGGTTGTGTGCCTCTCCCCTGGTTGTGTGCCAGTGGGGAGACAAATCCGGCTTGGCGCTGGTATCTACTATTATTACCAATTTAAGAAGGAAGTCTTTCTGGTGATTTAGTTCTAGGGTTGGAAAATGAATTTAAAATCAGGGGATTAAAAAGCATAAGAAGTGTTATGTCCATCACAAGAGGAGTGACGCTAAGCTGTCTTTCAGGAAACCAAATAAAACTCACCAATTTAATAAGATCCGTCCTAAGCCTCAGCTGCCAAAAATATAATTAAAAACTTTCACACAGAGAGCAAGAATAATGCAAAGTGCCACTCCGTGACTGAGCTAATAGCAGGTCAGGACAGAACTACCAGGCTCAGCAAACACTGACTGAAGTTAGCTGAGCTTGTAGCTAGTAGCTAGTAAGGACAGAACCACCAGGCTCAGCAAACCTTGATTGATGTTCTACGTTCAGGATGCATGTTTTGGAGTATTTTTATTCTCTACAAGGCTTCCTTCTTTTCACTCTGTCATTTAGGTTCGTATTGTGGAGTAACTACAATGTTGTTGATGCATTCTCAGCTGTCGCCTATCACAGCCATTAAACTCTGTAACTTGTGAAGTCACCATTGGCTTCATGGTGGAATCCCTGAGCAGTTTCCTTCCTCTCTGGCAACTGAGTTAGGAGGTTCCTATATTGTTGTGCCAGTATCTTTGTGGTGTGTGTGTGTGTGTGTGTGTGTGTGTGTGTGTGTGTGTGTGTGTGTGTGTGTGTGTGTGTGTGTGTGTGTGTGTGTGTGTGTGTGTGTGTGTGTGTGTGTGTGTGTGTGTGTGTGTGTGTGTGTGTGTGTGTGTGTGTGTGTGTGTGTGTGTGTGTGTGTGTGTGTGTGTGTGTGTGTGTGTGTGTGTGCAGTACACAGTACTCACCATTTAAACAATCACTGACCAGCCCATACTGCACAGTACCCACCATTTAAACAATCACTGACCAGCCCATACTGCACAGTACTCACCACTCAAACAATCACTGACCAGCCCATACTGCACAGCACTCACCACTCAAACAATCACTGACCAGCCCATACTGCACAGCACTCACCATTTAAACAATCACTGACCAGCCCATACTGCACAGTACTCACCACTCAAACAATCACTGACCAGCCCATACTGCACAGCACTCACCACTCAAACAATCACTGACCAGCCCATACTGCACAGTACTCACCATTTAAACAATCACTGACCAGCCCATACTGCACAGTACTCACCACTCAAACAATCACTGACCAGCCCATACTGCACAGTACTCACCACTCAAACAATCACTGACCAGCCCATAATTGCACAGTACTCACCACTCAAACAATCACTGACCAGCCCATAATTGCACAGTACTCACCACTCAAACAATCACTGAGTTGGGTTGGGTATGCTACTTTCTAAATGTAATCCATTACAGTTACTAGTTACCTTCATCTTTATTTATCCAGGTAGGCCATTTACAACTGTGACCTGGCCAAGATAGATCCCAGCAATGTGACACAAACAACAGAGTTTCAGATGGGATAAACAAACATAAAGTCAATACCACAATAGAAATGTAAGATTAGGGAGGTAAGGCAATGAATAGGCCATAGTGGCAAAATATTGACAATTTAGCAATTAACCACTGGAGTGATAGATGTGTAGAACATGAATGTCCAAGTAGAGATACTTGGGTGCAAAGGAGCAAAAAAACACATTCTTATATGGGGATGAGGTAGTTGGGCGGGCTATTTACAGATGGGCTATGTACAGGTGCAATGATCGGAGGCCTGCTTGCTCGCACACACTTTTTTTCAGTTCTGCCCACAAATTGTCTATAGGATTGAGGTCAGGGCTTTGTGATGGCCACTCCAATACCTTGACTTTGTTGTCCTTAAGCCATTTTGCCACAACTTTGGAAGTTTGCTTGGGGTCATTGTCCATTTGGAAGACCCATTTGCGACCAAGATTTAATTGAATCTGATGTCTTGAGATGTTGCTTCAATATATCCGCATAGTTTTCCTGCCTCCTGATGCCATCTATTTTGTGATGTGCACCAGTCCCTCCTGCAGCAAAGCACCCCAACAACATGATGCTGCCACCCCCGTGCTTCACGTTTGGGATGGTGTTCTTCGGCTTGCAAGCATCCCCCTTTTTCCTCCAAACATAATTATGGTCATTATGGCCAAACAGTTCCATTTTTGTTTCATCAGGCGAGAGGATATTTCTCCAAAAAGTACGATCTTGTCCCCATGTGCAGTTGTAAACCGTAGTCTGGCTTTTTTATGACGATTTTGGAGCAGTGGCTTCTCCATTGCGGAGCGGCCTTTCAGGTTATGTAGATATAGGACTGGTTTCTACTGTGGATATAGATACTTTTGTACCTGTTTCCTCCAGCATCTTCACAAGGTCCTTTGCTGTTGTTCTGGGAAGATTTGCACTTTTCGCACCAGAGTACGTTCATCTCTAGGAGACAGAACGCGTCTCCTTCCTGAGCGGTATGACGGCTGCGTGGTCCCATGGTGTTTATACTTGCGTACTATTGTTTGTACAGATGAACGTGGTACCTCCAGGCATTTTGAAATTGCTCCCAAGGATGAACCAGACTTGGGGAGGGTTACAATTGTTTTTCTGAGGTCTTGGCTGATTTCATTTGATTTTCCCATGATGTCAAGCAAAGAGACACTGAGTATGAAGGTAGGCCTTGAAATACATCCACAGGTACACCTCCAATTGACTCAAATGATGTCAGAAGCTTCTTAAGCTATAATTTTCTGGAATTTTCCAAGCTTTTTATAGGCACAGTCAACTTAGTGTATGTAAACTTATGTTGTCTGTAAACAATTGTTGGAAAAATTTATTGTCTCATGCACAAAGTAGATGTCCTAACCGACTTGCCAAAACTATAGTTTGTTAACAAGTCATTTGTGTAGTGGTTGAAAAACGAGTTTTAATAACTCCAACCTAAGTGTATGTAAACTAGTTTTAATGACTCCAACCTAAGTGTATGTAAACTAGTTTTAATGACTCCAACCTAAGTGTATGTAAACTAGTTTTAATGACTCCAACCTAAGTGTATGTAAACTAGTTTTAATGACTCCAACCTGATTGTATGTAAACTAGTTTTAATGACTCCAACCTAAACTCCACCAAACTTAACAGTTGGCACTATGCATTCAGGCAGGTAGCGTTCTCCTGGCATCTTCCTACTTCAACTGTATATCATTTATAAGTTCAAAAATAGATGTATCAACTACAGACTGCCCCTTTAAGTCTTTCAAATGTGTTTGATCATGTGACCATTATATACAGTGGGGGCAAAAATGTATTTAGTCAGCCACCAATTGTGCAAGTTCTCCCACTTCAAAAGATGAGAGAGGCCTGTAATTTTCATCATATGTACACTTCAACAGACAAAATGACAGACAAAATTAGAAAAAAAATCCAGAAAATCACATTGTATGATTTTTTAGGAATTTATTTGCAAAGTATGGTGGAAAATAAGTATTTACCAAACAAACTTAAACTTAAAGCCTTATTCCATATTTATTCTGATTTGAATTTCATTGAGAAAACAGAGAAGTGTCAAATATATTTATTTATTTTCGCAAAAAACATCCTTTCTGAATTGAAAAGTAATCCTTGAAGTAGTTTTTCAAAAGTATCTGTAATCTGATTACAATATGTTTTCTTGTAATGTAGTAACACATTGCAATTACAGTTTATTTTTGTATTCCCTGACATGTAACCCATTACTCCCCAACCCTGCTGACCAGCCAGTACTTTACAGTACCACCAAACAGCCATTTTACCAGGATCCCAAAGACATTAGGTAGAAGAAGAATAAATCAGACCAATGAAGTAGAGAGAGCGTTTTGTTTGTTTCTTCTCTCACTAGTGTCAACAGTTGTCTGAATGTCTACGGTGTATAGACAGACACAGTAAGTTCAAGGTTGAGAAAGTCTCTCGTCCGACCCTCACTATCCAGCTTTAGTCTCAGCTCAACCAAGTGTCAGTGCTGAAGCATTGGAGAGACAGAGACAGAGACAGAGACAGAGACAGAGACAGAGACAGAGACAGAGACAGAGACAGAGACAGAGACAGAGACAGAGACAGAGACAGAGACAGAGACAGAGACAGAGACAGAGACAGAGACAGAGACAGAGACAGAGACAGAGACAGAGACAGAGACAGAGACAGAGACAGAGACAGAGAGACAGAGACAGAGACAGAGAGAGAGAGAGAGACAGAGACAGAGACAGAGACAGAGACAGAGAGACAGAGACAGAGACAGAGACAGAGACAGAGACAGAGGCAGAGACAGAGTCAGAGGCAGAGACAGAGACAGAGACAGAGACAGAGACAGAGACAGAGGCAGAGGCAGAGGCAGAGGCAGAGACAGAGACAGAGAGAGGCAGAGGCAGAGGCAGAGGAGAGGCAGAGACAGAGACAGAAACAGAGAGGCTCCAACACTTTTTGTTTTCCACTTTCTCTTTTACCTTCTTTCTTTCTATTAAATTCCAAAACACGAACCAGTCATCCGTTGATATCTCAATGTGTATTTCAATAACAAACACTTACAATCCAGTCATCCGTTGATATCTCAATGTGTATTTCAATAACAAACACTTACAATCCAGTCATCCGTTGATATCTCAATGTGTATTTCAATAACAAACACTTACAATCCAGTCATCCGTTGATATCTCAATGTGTATTTCAATAACAAACACTTACAATCCAGTCATCCGTTGATATCTCAATGTGTATTTCAATAACAAACACTTACAATCCAGTCATCAGTTGATATCTCAATGTGTATTTCAATAACAAACACTTACAATCCAGTCATCAGTTGATATCTCAATGTGTATTTCAATAACAAACACTTACAATCCAGTCATCAGTTGATATCTCAATGTGTATTTCAATAACAAACACTTACAATCCAGTCATCCGTTGATATCTCAATGTGTATTTCAATAACAAACACTTACAATCCAGTCATCCGTTGATATCTCAATGTGTATTTCAATAACAAACACTTACAATCCAGTCATCAGTTGATATCTCAATGTGTATTTCAATAACAAACACTTACAATCCAGTCATCCGTTGATATCTCAATGTGTATTTCAATAACAAACACTTACAATCCAGTCATCAGTTGATATCTCAATGTGTATTTCAATAACAAACACTTACAATCCAGTCATCCGTTGATATCTCAATGTGTATTTCAATAACAAACACTTACAATCCAGTCATCCGTTGATATCTCAATGTGTATTTCAATAACAAACACTTACAATCCAGTCATCCGTTGATATCTCAATGTGTATTTCAATAACAAACACTTACAATCCAGTCATCCGTTGATATCTCAATGTGTATTTCAATAACAAACACTTACAATCCAGTCATCCGTTGATATCTCAATGTGTATTTCAATAACAAACACTTACAATCCAGTCATCCGTTGATATCTCAATGTGTATTTCAATAACAAACACTTACAATCCAGTCATCCGTTGATATCTCAATGTGTATTTCAATAACAAACACTTACAATCCAGTCATCCGTTGATATCTCAATGTGTATTTCAATAACAAACACTTACAATCCAGTCATCCGTTGATATCTCAATGTGTATTTCAATAACAAACACTTACAATCCAGTCATCCGTTGATATCTCAATGTGTATTTCAATAACAAACACTTACAATCCAGTCATCAGTTGATATCTCAATGTGTATTTCAATAACAAACACTTACAATCCAGTCATCCGTTGATATCTCAATGTGTATTTCAATAACAAACACTTACAATCCAGTCATCCGTTGATATCTCAATGTGTATTTCAATAACAAACACTTACAATCCAGTCATCCGTTGATATCTCAATGTGTATTTCAATAACAAACACTTACAATCCAGTCATCCGTTGATATCTCAATGTGTATTTCAATAACAAACACTTACAATCCAGTCATCCGTTGATATCTCAATGTGTATTTCAATAACAAACACTTACAATCCAGTCATCAGTTGATATCTCAATGTGTATTTCAATAACAAACACTTACAATCCAGTCATCCGTTGATATCTCAATGTGTATTTCAATAACAAACACTTACAATCCAGTCATCCGTTGATATCTCAATGTGTATTTCAATAACAAACACTTACAATCCAGTCATCCGTTGATATCTCAATGTGTATTTCAATAACAAACACTTACAATCCAGTCATCCGTTGATATCTCAATGTGTATTTCAATAACAAACACTTACAATCCAGTCATCCGTTGATATCTCAATGTGTATTTCAATAACAAACACTTACAATCCAGTCATCAGTTGATATCTCAATGTGTATTTCAATAACAAACACTTACAATCCAGTCATCAGTTGATATCTCAATGTGTATTTCAATAACAAACACTTACAATCCAGTCATCAGTTGATATCTCAATGTGTATTTCAATAACAAACACTTACAATCCAGTCATCAGTTGATATCTCAATGTGTATTTCAATAACAAACACTTACAATCCAGTCATCCGTTGATATCTCAATGTGTATTTCAATAACAAACACTTACAATCCAGTCATCCGTTGATATCTCAATGTGTATTTCAATAACAAACACTTACAATCCAGTCATCAGTTGATATCTCAATGTGTATTTCAATAACAAACACTTACAATCCAGTCATCCGTTGATATCTCAATGTGTATTTCAATAACAAACACTTACAATCCAGTCATCCGTTGATATCTCAATGTGTATTTCAATAACAAACACTTACAATCCAGTCATCCGTTGATATCTCAATGTGTATTTCAATAACAAACACTTACAATCCAGTCATCCGTTGATATCTCAATGTGTATTTCAATAACAAACACTTACAATCCAGTCATCCGTTGATATCTCAATGTGTATTTCAATAACAAACACTTACAATCCAGTCATCCGTTGATATCTCAATGTGTATTTCAATAACAAACACTTACAATCCAGTCATCCGTTGATATCTCAATGTGTATTTCAATAACAAACACTTACAATCCAGTCATCCGTTGATATCTCAATGTGTATTTCAATAACAAACACTTACAATCCAGTCATCCGTTGATATCTCAATGTGTATTTCAATAACAAACACTTACAATCCAGTCATCCGTTGATATCTCAATGTGTATTTCAATAACAAACACTTACAATCCAGTCATCAGTTGATATCTCAATGTGTATTTCAATAACAAACACTTACAATCCAGTCATCCGTTGATATCTCAATGTGTATTTCAATAACAAACACTTACAATCCAGTCATCCGTTGATATCTCAATGTGTATTTCAATAACAAACACTTACAATCCAGTCATCCGTTGATATCTCAATGTGTATTTCAATAACAAACACTTACAATCCAGTCATCAGTTGATATCTTCAAAGGTGATAATAACCCAATGGTCTTTGTGGAATGTCTATCTTTCATATTTGAGATGACATGACGTCAAAGCATTTTAAGAGTGAAAGGTCAATCCTGACATGACCCATTTCTCATAGACCCAGTTAGGTTAACAGGTCATCCAGGGGCTCCAGTCAATTTTATTAATAAACAACTTTCATTAAAGGAGGGGTGTCTTTCCTTTGTGTTAGAGGACCTGGGGAGTCCTAAAGGAATGTCTCTTCTCTCAGAACCCCAACCCTCAACCTGCTCCTTCACCTCCTTTCCTCCATTCCTCTCCTCCATTCCTCTCCTCCCTTCCTCTCCTCTATTACTCTCCTCCATTCTTCTCATCTCCTCCATTACTCTCCTCCATTCCTATCCTCTCTCCATTCCTCCCCTCCATTCCTCTCCTCCATTCCTCCTCCATTACTCTCCTCCATTCCTCCCTCCATTCCTCTCCTCTCCTCCATTCCTCTCCTCCATTCCTCTCCTCTCCTCCATTCCTCCCCTCCATTCCTCTCCTCTCCATTCCTCTCCTCCCTCCATTCCTCCCCTCTCCTCCATTCCTCTACTCTCTCCCATGTCTCACCTCTCTTCCATTCCTCTCCTCTCCTCCATTCCTCCCCTCTCCTCCATTCCTCTCCTCTCCTCCATTACTCTCCTCCATTCCTCTCCTCTCCTCCATTCCTCCCCTCCATTCCTCTCCTCTATTCCTCTCCTCCATTCCTCTCCTCTCCTCCATTCCTCCTCTCCCCTCTCCTCCATTCCTCTCCTCTCTTCCATTTCTCACCTCTCTTCCATTCCTCTCCTCCATTCCTCTCCTCTCCTCCATTTCTCTCCTCCAATCCTCTCCTCTCCTACATTCCTCTCCTCTCCACCATTCATCTCCTCCATTCTTCTCCTCCATTCCTCTCCTCTCCTCTACTCCATTCCACCTCTCCTCTCCTCCAATCCTCTCCTCTCCTCCATTCCTCTCCTCTACTCCATTCCTCCTCTCCTCTCTTCCATTCCTCTCCTCCATTATTTACCTCCATTCCTCTCCTCTCCTCCATTCCTTTCCTCCATTCCTCTCCTCTCCTCCATTACTATCCTCCATTCCTCTCCTCTCCTCCATTCCTCCTCTCGCCTCTCCTCCATTACTCTCCTCCATTCCTCTCCTCTCCTCCATTCCTCTCCTCCATTCTTCTCCTCTCCTCCATTCCTCTCCTCTCCTCCATTCCTCTCCTCTCCTCCATTCCTCTCCTCTCCTCCATTCCTCTCCTCCATTCTTCTCATCTCCTCCATTCCTCTCCTCCATTCCTCTCCTCTCCTCCATTCATCTCCTCTCCTCCATTCCTCTCCTCCATTCTTCTCCTCCATTCCTCTCCTCAATTCCTCCTCGCCCCTCTCCTCCCCTCTTTTCCTCCCAGCGCCGCGCTGCCCAAATCTTTCCTTTGTATCCCCTGGAAACCTCTCTGCATTCTTTAAACTCCCTTTCCTTTAAAGAACAGGAAAAGTGGGAAGGAGGAGGAGGAGAAGAAAGAGCCCTTCCATGTTTGATCAGAAGGTTTATCTGTAAAACAGATGGTTGACCTCTGGGCTGTTTGTGTCAACACACTGGTCCTGGATCACTCACTAGCATCTCCTTCAAACCTCTGATTCACAAGTCGTACAAATAAAAAGCTAGTGTATGCTAAACAAGCTTCTTTCTGCCTTCCAGAGAAGCAGAGAGAGAGAGAGACAGAGAGAGAGAGAGAGAGAGACAGAGAGAGAGAGAGAGAGAGAGAGAGAGAGAGAGAGACAGAGAGAGAGAGAGAGAGAGAGAGAGAGAGAGACAGAGAGAGACAGAGAGAGAGAGAGACAGAGAGAGAGAGAGAGAGAGAGAGACAGAGAGAGAGAGACAGAGAGAGAGAGAGAGAGAGAGAGAGAGAGAGAGAGAGAGAGAGAGAGAGAGAGAGAGAGAGACAGAGAGAGAGAGAGAGACAGAGAGAGAGAGAGAGAGAGAGAGACAGAGAGAGAGACAGAGAGAGAGAGAGAGAGACAGAGAGAGAGAGAGAGAGAGAGAGAGAGAGAGAGAGACAGAGAGAGAGACAGAGAGAGAGAGAGAGAGAGAGAGAGAGAGAGAGAGAGAGAGAGAGAGAGAGAGAGAGAGAGAGAGAGACAGAGAGAGAGAGAGAGAGAGAGAGAGAGAGAGAGAGAGACAGAGAGAGAGAGAGAGAGAGAGAGAGACAGAGAGAGACAGAGAGAGAGAGAGAGAGAGAGAGAGAGAGAGAGAGAGAGAGAGAGAGAGAGAGAGAGAGAGAGAGAGAGAGAGAGAGAGAGAGAGAGACAGAGAGAGAGAGAGAGAGAGAGAGAGAGAGAGAGAGAGAGAGAGACAGAGAGAGAGAGAGAGAGACAGAGAGAGAGAGAGACAGAGAGAGAGACAGAGAGAGAGAGAGAGAGAGAGAGAGAGAGACAGAGAGAGAGAGAGAGAGAGAGAGAGAGAGAGAGAGAGACAGAGAGAGACAGAGAGAGAGACAGAGCTCCAGGCTGTGTCTGTAATACCTGTGTCTTCATCCAGCGTCTTTACATAATGTTTGTAAACGTTTCCCATACCTTACAAAACTACGGTGAAGATAATCTACTAATGTGATTATTGTTCAATTACAGAAGCTCATTGGTGTATAAATCCCCTAAGACTTAGCATTCATATTTACATAGGCAGAAATGATCTCATTGTGATAGTTGGTGGTGGGAGGGGGAGTTGGTTTACCATACAGTCTGTGATAGAGCATGTAACTCTACCTTGAAAAAGCTACTGTCTAGGGAAGTAGGAGAGGAGGAGGGCGGGGATTCTGAAACAAGGGGTATGTGTTTAATCTTTCCAATCCATATTTATCTGAGGAGAGTGAGTGCTTTGCTAGGAAGCTGCTTCAAACGCCTGTCTGAAGTCATCAAAGTTACGAGAGTCAACTGACGTGCTCTTTTATGTCCGGTGAAGGGATTGTTTCTGTTTTAGAAAATTCATTACCTTTTCCTTAAGGTCCTTCTATTCCTGTGTCATTTCAGAACATCTTTTTAAATTTGGCCCGAGAGGACCAATCCCCAGCCTTATCTTTCTCCTATCACAGAGGACCAATCCCTAGCCTTATCTTTCTCCTATCACAGAGGACCAATCCCTAGCCTTATCTTTCTCCCATCACAGAGGACCAATCCCTAGCCTTATCTTTCTCCCATCACAGAGGACCAATCCCTAGCCTTATCTTTCTCCCATCACAGAGGACCAATCCCTAGCCTTATCTTTCTCTCCATCACAGAGGACCAATCCCTAGCCTTATCATTCTCCCATCACAGAGGACCAATCCCTAGCCTTATCTTTCTCCTATCACAGAGGACCAATCCCTAGCCTTATCATTCTCCTATCACAGAGGACCAATCCCTAGCCTTATCATTCTCCTATCACAGAGGACCAATCCCTAGCCTTATCATTCTCCTATCACAGAGGACCAATCCCTAGCCTTATCTTTCTCCCATCACAGAGGACCAATCCCTAGCCTTATCTTTCTCCTATAACAGAGGACCAATCCCTAGCCTTATCTTTCTCCTATAACAGAGGACCAATCCCTAGCCTTATCATTCTCCTATCACAGAGGACCAATCCCTAGCCTTATCTTTCTCCCATCACAGAGGACCAATCCCTAGCCTTATCTTTCTCCTATCACAGAGGACCAATCCCTAGCCTTATCTTTCTCCTATCACAGAGGACCAATCCCTAGCCTTATCTTTCTCTCCATCACAGAGGACCAATCCCTAGCCTTATCATTCTCCCATCACAGAGGACCAATCCCTAGCCTTATCTTTCTCCTATCACAGAGGACCAATCCCTAGCCTTATCTTTCTCCATCACAGAGGACCAATCCCTAGCCTTATCTTTCTCCCATCACAGAGGACCAATCCCTAGCCTTATCTTTCTCCCATCACAGAGGACCAATCCCTAGCCTTATCTTTCTCTCCATCACAGAGGACCAATCCCTAGCCTTATCATTCTCCCATCACAGAGGACCAATCCCTAGCCTTATCTTTCTCCTATCACAGAGGACCAATCCCTAGCCTTATCATTCTCCTATCACAGAGGACCAATCCCTAGCCTTATCATTCTCCTATCACAGAGGACCAATCCCTAGCCTTATCTTTCTCCTATAACAGAGGACCAATCCCTAGCCTTATCATTCTCCTATCACAGAGGACCAATCCCTAGCCTTATCTTTCTCCCATCACAGAGGACCAATCCCTAGCCTTATCTTTCTCCTATCACAGAGGACCAATCCCTAGCCTTATCTTTCTCCTATCACAGAGGACCAATCCCTAGCCTTATCTTTCTCTCCATCACAGAGGACCAATCCCTAGCCTTATCATTCTCCCATCACAGAGGACCAATCCCTAGCCTTATCTTTCTCCAGAGGACCAATCCCTATCATCACAGAGGACCAATCCCTAGCCTTATCATTCTCCTATCACAGAGGACCAATCCCTAGCCTTATCATTCTCCTATCACAGAGGACCAATCCCTAGCCTTATCTTTCTCCCATCACAGAGGACCAATCCCTAGCCTTATCTTTCTCCTATAACAGAGGACCAATCCCTAGCCTTATCTTTCTCCTATAACAGAGGACCAATCCCTAGCCTTATCATTCTCCTATCACAGAGGACCAATCCCTAGCCTTATCTTTCTCCCATCACAGAGGACCAATCCCTAGCCTTATCTTTCTCCTATCACAGAGGACCAATCCCTAGCCTTATCATTCTCCTATCACAGAGGACCAATCCCTAGCCTTATCATTCTCCTATCACAGAGGACCAATCCCTAGCCTTATCATTCTCCTATCACAGAGGACCAATCCCTAGCCTTATCATTATCCTATCACAGAGGACCAATCCCTAGCCTTATCTTTCTCCCATCACAGAGGACCAATCCCTAGCCTTATCTTTCTCCTATAACAGAGGACCAATCCCTAGCCTTATCTTTCTCCTATAACAGAGGACCAATCCCTAGCCTTATCCTTATCATTCCTTATCCTCCCATCACAGAGGACCAATCCCTAGCCTTATCTTTCTCCCATCACAGAGGACCAATCCCTAGCCTTATCTTTCTCCTATCACAGAGGACCAATCCCTAGCCTTATCTTTCTCCCATCACAGAGGACCAATCCCTAGCCTTATCATTCTCCCATCACAGAGGACCAATCCCTAGCCTTATCATTCTCCTATCACAGAGGACCAATCCCTAGCCTTATCATTCTCCTATCACAGAGGACCAATCCCTAGCCTTATCTTTCTCTCCATCACAGAGGACCAATCCCTAGCCTTATCTTTCTCCTATAACAGAGGACCAATCCCTAGCCTTATCTTTCTCCTATAACAGAGGACCAATCCCTAGCCTTATCATTCTCCTATCACAGAGGACCAATCCCTAGCCTTATCTTTCTCTCCATCACAGAGGACCAATCCCTAGCCTTATCTTTCTCCTATCACAGAGGACCAATCCCTAGCCTTATCTTCTCCTATCACAGAGGACCAATCCCTAGCCTTATCATTCTCCTATCACAGAGGACCAATCCCTAGCCTTATCATTCTCCTATCACAGAGGACCAATCCCTAGCCTTATCTTTCTCCCATCACAGAGGACCAATCCCTAGCCTTATCTTTCTCCTATCACAGAGGACCAATCCCTAGCCTTATCTTTCTCCTATAACAGAGGACCAATCCCTAGCCTTATCATTCTCCTATCACAGAGGACCAATCCCTAGCCTTATCTTTCTCCCATCACAGAGGACCAATCCCTAGCCTTATCTTTCTCCTATCACAGAGGACCAATCCCTAGCCTTATCATTCTCCTATCACAGAGGACCAATCCCTAGCCTTATCTTTCTCCTATAACAGAGGACCAATCCCTAGCCTTATCATTCTCCTATCACAGAGGACCAATCCCTAGCCTTATCTTTCTCTCATCACAGAGGACCAATCCCTAGCCTTATCTTTCTCCTATCACAGAGGACCAATCCCTAGCCTTATCTTTCTCCATCACAGAGGACCAATCCCTAGCCTTATCTTTCTCCCATCACAGAGGACCAATCCCTAGCCTTATCTTTCTCCCATCACAGAGGACCAATCCCTAGCCTTATCTTTCTCTCCATCACAGAGGACCAATCCCTAGCCTTATCATTCTCCCATCACAGAGGACCAATCCCTAGCCTTATCTTTCTCCTATCAGAGGACAATCCCTAGAGGACCAATCCCTAGCCTTATCATTCTCCTATCACAGAGGACCAATCCCTAGCCTTATCATTCTCCTATCACAGAGGACCAATCCCTAGCCTTATCATTCTCCTATCACAGAGGACCAATCCCTAGCCTTATCTTTCTCCCATCACAGAGGACCAATCCCTAGCCTTATCTTTCTCCTATAACAGAGGACCAATCCCTAGCCTTATCTTTCTCCTATAACAGAGGACCAATCCCTAGCCTTATCATTCTCCTATCACAGAGGACCAATCCCTAGCCTTATCATTCTCCTATCACAGAGGACCAATCCCTAGCCTTATCATTCTCCCATCACAGAGGACCAATCCCTAGCCTTATCTTTCTCCTATCACAGAGGACCAATCCCTAGCCTTATCATTCTCCTATCACAGAGGACCAATCCCTAGCCTTATCATTCTCCTATCACAGAGGACCAATCCCTAGCCTTATCTTTCTCCTATCACAGAGGACCAATCCCTAGCCTTATCATTCTCCTATCACAGAGGACCAATCCCTAGCCTTATCATTCTCCTATCACAGAGGACCAATCCCTAGCCTTATCATTCTCCTATCACAGAGGACCAATCCCTAGCCTTATCATTCTCCTATCACAGAGGACCAATCCCTAGCCTTATCATTCTCCTATCACAGAGGACCAATCCCTAGCCTTATCATTCTCCTATCACAGAGGACCAATCCCTAGCCTTATCATTCTCCTATCACAGATGACCAATCCCTAGCCTTATCATTCTCCTATCACAGAGGACCAATCCCTAGCCTTATCATTCTCCTATCACAGAGGACCAATCCCTAGCCTTATCTTTCGCCTATCACAGAGGACCAATCCCTAGCCTTATCATTCTCCTATCACAGAGGACCAATCCCTAGCCTTATCTTTCTCTCCATCACAGAGGACCAATCCCTAGCCTTATCTTTCTCCTATCACAGAGGACCAATCCCTAGCCTTATCATTCTCCTATCACAGAGGACCAATCCCTAGCCTTATCTTTCTCCTATAACAGAGGACCAATCCCTAGCCTTATCTTTCTCCTATAACAGAGGACCAATCCCTAGCCTTATCTTTCTCCATCACAGAGGACCAATCCCTAGCCTTATCTTTCTCCCATCACAGAGGACCAATCCCTAGCCTTATCTTTCTCCCATCACAGAGGACCAATCCCTAGCCTTATCTTTCTCTCCATCACAGAGGACCAATCCCTAGCCTTATCTTTCTCTCCATCACAGAGGACCAATCCCTAGCCTTATCTTTCTCCCATCACAGAGGACCAATCCCTAGCCTTATCATTCTCCTATAACAGAGGACCAATCCCTAGCCTTATCTTTCTCCTATAACAGAGGACCAATCCCTAGCCTTATCTTTCTCCCATCACAGAGGACCAATCCCTAGCCTTATCTTTCTCCCATCACAGAGGACCAATCCCTAGCCTTATCTTTCTCTCCATCACAGAGGACCAATCCCTAGCCTTATCTTTCTCCCATCACAGAGGACCAATCCCTAGCCTTATCATTCTCCTATCACAGATGACCAATCCCTAGCCTTATCATTCTCCTATCACAGAGGACCAATCCCTAGCCTTATCTTTCTCTCCATCACAGAGGACCAATCCCTAGCCTTATCTTTCTCCTATAACAGAGGACCAATCCCTAGCCTTATCTTTCTCTCCATCACAGATGACCAATCCCTAGCCTTATCATTCTCCTATCACAGAGGACCAATCCCTAGCCTTATCTTTCTCCTATCACAGAGGACCAATCCCTAGCCTTATCATTCTCCTATCACAGAGGACCAATCCCTAGCCTTATCTTTCTCTCCATCACAGAGGACCAATCCCTAGCCTTATCTTTCTCCTATAACAGAGGACCAATCCCTAGCCTTATCTTTCTCCCATCACAGAGGACCAATCCCTAGCCTTATCTTTCTCTCCATCACAGAGGACCAATCCCTAGCCTTATCTTTCTCTCCATCACAGAGGACCAATCCCTAGCCTTATCTTTCTCCTATAACAGAGGACCAATCCCTAGCCTTATCTTTCTCCCATCACAGAGGACCAATCCCTAGCCTTATCTTTCTCTCCATCACAGAGGACCAATCCCTAGCCTTATCATTCTCCTATCACAGAGGACCAATCCCTAGCCTTATCATTCTCCTATCACAGAGGACCAATCCCTAGCCTTATCATTCTCCTATCACAGAGGACCAATCCCTAGCCTTATCTTTCTCCATCACAGAGGACCAATCCCTAGCCTTATCATTCTCCTATCACAGAGGACCAATCCCTAGCCTTATCTTTCTCCATCACAGAGGACCAATCCCTAGCCTTATCTTTCTCTCCATCACAGATGACCAATCCCTAGCCTTATCTTTCTCTCCATCACAGAGGACCAATCCCTAGCCTTATCTTTCTCTCCATCACAGATGACCAATCCCTAGACTTATCTTTCTCCATCACAGAGGACCAATCCCCAGCCGTATCTTTCTCCTATCACAGAGGACCAATCCCTAGCATTATCATTCTCCTATCACAGAGGACCAATCCCTAGCCTTATCTTTCTCCATCACAGAGGACCAATCCCTAGCCTTATCTTTATCCCATCACAGAGGACCAATCCCTAGCCTTATCTTTCTCCCATCACAGAGGACCAATCCCTAGCCTTATCTTTCTCCTATAACAGAGGACCAATCCCTAGCCTTATCTTTCTCCAATCACAGAGGACCAATCCCTAGCCTTATCTTTCTCCCATCACAGAGGACCAATCCCTAGCCTTATCTTTCTCCCATCACAGAGGACCAATCCCTAGCCTTATCATTCTCCTATCACAGATGACCAATCCCTAGCCTTATCATTCTCCTATCACAGAGGACCAATCCCTAGCCTTATCTTTCTCTCCATCACAGAGGACCAATCCCTAGCCTTATCTTTCTCCTATAACAGAGGACCAATCCCTAGCCTTATCTTTCTCTCCATCACAGATGACCAATCCCTAGCCTTATCATTCTCCTATCACAGAGGACCAATCCCTAGCCTTATCTTTCTCCTATCACAGAGGACCAATCCCTAGCCTTATCATTCTCCTATCACAGAGGACCAATCCCTAGCCTTATCTTTCTCTCCATCACAGAGGACCAATCCCTAGCCTTATCTTTCTCCTATAACAGAGGACCAATCCCTAGCCTTATCTTTCTCCCATCACAGAGGACCAATCCCTAGCCTTATCTTTCTCTCCATCACAGAGGACCAATCCCTAGCCTTATCTTTCTCTCCATCACAGAGGACCAATCCCTAGCCTTATCTTTCTCCTATAACAGAGGACCAATCCCTAGCCTTATCTTTCTCCCATCACAGAGGACCAATCCCTAGCCTTATCTTTCTCTCCATCACAGAGGACCAATCCCTAGCCTTATCTTTCTCCATCACAGAGGACCAATCCCTAGCCTTATCTTTCTCTCCATCACAGAGGACCAATCCCTAGCCTTATCATTCTCCTATCACAGAGGACCAATCCCCTATCATTCTCCTATCACAGAGGACCAATTATCATTCTCCTATCACAGAGGACCAATCCCTAGCCTTATCATTCTCCTATCACAGAGGACCAATCCCTAGCCTTATCTTTCTCCATCACAGAGGACCAATCCCTAGCCTTATCATTCTCCTATCACAGAGGACCAATCCCTAGCCTTATCTTTCTCCATCACAGAGGACCAATCCCTAGCCTTATCTTTCTCTCCATCACAGATGACCAATCCCTAGCCTTATCTTTCTCTCCATCACAGAGGACCAATCCCTAGCCTTATCTTTCTCTCCATCACAGATGACCAATCCCTAGACTTATCTTTCTCCATCACAGAGGACCAATCCCCAGCCTTATCTTTCTCCCATCACAGAGGACCAATCCCTAGCATCTTTCTCCTATCACAGAGGACCAATCCCTAGCATTATCATTCTCCTATCACAGAGGACCAATCCCTAGCCTTATCTTTCTCCATCACAGAGGACCAATCCCTAGCCTTATCTTTTCCCATCACAGAGGACCAATCCCTAGCCTTATCTTTCTCCCATCACAGAGGACCAATCCCTAGCCTTATCTTTCTCCCATCACAGAGGACCAATCCCTAGCCTTATCTTTCTCCCATCACAGAGGAACAATCCCCAGCAATCCCTAGCCTTATCTTTCTCCCATCACAGAGGACCAATCCCTAGCCTTATCTTTCTCCCATCACAGAGGACCAATCCCTAGCCTTATCTTTCTCCCATCACAGAGGACCAATCCCTAGCCTTATCTTTCTCCCATCACAGAGGACCAATCCCTAGCCTTATCTTTCTACCATCACAGAGGACCAATCCCTAGCCTTATCTTTCTCCCATCACAGAGGACCAATCCCCAGCCTTATCTTTCTCTCCATCACAGGTGACCAATCCCTAGCCTTATCTTTCTCCCATCACAGAGGACCAATTCCTAGCCTTATCTTTCTCTCCATCACAGATGACCAATCCCTAGCCTTATCTTTCTCCATCACAGAGGACCAATCCCTAGCCTTATCTTTCTCTCCATCACAGATGACCAATCCCTAGCCTTATCTTTCTCCCATCACAGAGGACCAATCCCTAGCCTTATCTTTCTCCCATCACAGAGGACCAATCCCTTTCTCCCCATCACAGAGGACCAATCCCTAGCCTTATCTTTCTCCCATCACAGAGGACCAATCCCTAGCCTTATCTTTCTCCCATCACAGAGGACCAATCCCTAGCCTTATCTTTCTCCCATCACAGAGGACCAATCCCTAGCCTTATCTTTCTCCCATCACAGAGGACCAATCCCTAGCCTTATCTTTCTCCCATCACAGAGGACCAATCCCTAGCCTTATCTTTCTCCCATCACAGAGGACCAATCCCTAGCCTTATCTTTTTCCCATCACAGAGGACCAATCCCTAGCCTTATCTTTCTCCCATCACAGAGGACCAATCCCTAGCCTTATCTTTCTCCCATCACAGAGGACCAATCCCTAGCCTTATCTTTCTCCCATCACAGAGGACCAATCCCTAGCCTTATCTTTCTCCCATCACAGAGGACCAATCCCTAGCCTTATCTTTCTCCCATCACAGAGGACCAATCCCTAGCCTTATCTTTCTCCCATCACAGAGGACCAATCCCTAGCCATCACAGAGACCAATCCCTAGCCTTATCTTTCTCCCATCACAGAGGACCAATCCCTAGCCTTATCTTTCTCCCATCACAGAGGACCAATCCCTAGCCTTATCTTTCTCCCATCACAGAGGACCAATCCCTAGCCTTATCTTTCTACCATCACAGAGGACCAATCCCTAGCCTTATCTTTCTCCCATCACAGAGGACCAATCCCCAGCCTTATCTTTCTCTCCATCACAGGTGACCAATCCCTAGCCTTATCTTTCTCCCATCACAGAGGACCAATTCCTAGCCTTATCTTTCTCTCCATCACAGATGACCAATCCCTAGCCTTATCTTTCTCCATCACAGAGGACCAATCCCTAGCCTTATCTTTCTCTCCATCACAGATGACCAATCCCTAGCCTTATCTTTCTCCCATCACAGAGGACCAATCCCTAGCCTTATCTTTCTCCCATCACAGAGGACCAATCCCTAGCCTTATCTTTCTCCCATCACAGAGGACCAATCCCTAGCCTTATCTTTCTCCCATCGCAGAGGACCAATCCCTAGCCTTATCTTTCTCCCATCACAGAGGACCAATCCCTAGCCTTATCTTTCTCCCATCACAGAGGACCAATCCCTAGCCTTATCTTTCTCCCATCACAGAGGACCAATCCCTAGCCTTATCTTTTTCCCATCACAGAGGACCAATCCCTAGCCTTATCTTTCTCCCATCACAGAGGACCAATCCCTAGCCTTATCTTTCTACCATCACAGAGGACCAATCCCTAGCCTTATCTTTCTCCCATCACAGAGGACCAATCCCCAGCCTTATCTTTCTCTCCATCACAGGTGACCAATCCCTAGCCTTATCTTTCTCCCATCACAGAGGACCAATTCCTAGCCTTATCTTTCTCTCCATCACAGATGACCAATCCCTAGCCTTATCTTTCTCCATCACAGAGGACCAATCCCTAGCCTTATCTTTCTCTCCATCACAGATGACCAATCCCTAGCCTTATCTTTCTCCCATCACAGAGGACCAATCCCTAGCCTTATCTTTCTCCCATCACAGAGGACCAATCCCTAGCCTTATCTTTCTCCCATCACAGAGGACCAATCCCTAGCCTTATCTTTCTCCCATCGCAGAGGACCAATCCCTAGCCTTATCTTTCTCCCATCACAGAGGACCAATCCCTAGCCTTATCTTTCTCCCATCACAGAGGACCAATCCCTAGCCTTATCTTTCTCCCATCACAGAGGACCAATCCCTAGCCTTATCTTTTTCCCATCACAGAGGACCAATCCCTAGCCTTATCTTTCTCCCATCACAGAGGACCAATCCCTAGCCTTATCTTTCTCCCATCACAGAGGACCAATCCCTAGCCTTATCTCTCTCCCATCACAGAGGACCAATCCCTAGCCTTATCTTTCTCCCATCACAGAGGACCAATCCCCAGCCTTATCTTTCTCTCCATCACAGATGACCAATCCCTAGCCTTATCTTTCTCCCATCACAGAGGACCAATCCCTAGCCTTATCTTTCTCCCATCACAGAGGACCAATCCCTAGCCTTATCTTTCTCCCATCACAGAGGACCAATCCCCAGCCGTATCTTTCTCCTATCACAGAGGACCAATCCCTAGCCTTATCTTTCTCTCCATCACAGAGGACCAATCCCTAGCCTTATCTTTCTCCTATCACAGAGGACCAATCCCTAGCCTTACCTTTCTCCTATCACAGAGGACCAATCCCTAGCCTTATCTTTCTCCTATCACAGAGGACCAATCCCTAGCCTTATCTTTCTCTCCATCACAGAGGACCAATCCCTAGCCTTATCTTTCTTTTGTCACTGACCTACACCCAAAGTGGAATTATGTTTTTTTATTTTTTATTTTTTATTCACATGAATTACAAATGAAAAGCTGAAATGCCTTAAATGAATACATATTCTAACTATTTTTTATGGCAAGCCTAAATAAGTTCAAGAGTAAAAATATGCTTAATTAACAGGTCATATAATCTGTTGCGTGGACTCAATCTGCATGCAATAACAAAGTTCATTGAATGACTACCTGTACCCCACGCATACAATTACCTGAAAAGTCCATCAGGTCGAGCAGGGAATTTCAAACACAGACTCAATCACAAAGACCAGGGAGGTTATTTCCAATGCCTCGCAAAGAAAGGGCCCATATTGGTAGATGGGGGAAAAAAGCAGACATTGAATATCCCTTTGAGCAGTGAATGAAGTTATTAATCACACTTCGGATGGTGTATCAATACACCCAGTCACTACAGAGATATGGTACAGACGTCCTTCTTAACTCAGTTGCCAGAGAGGAAGGAAACTCAGGGATTTGACCATGAGGCCAATGGTGACATTAAAACAGTTTAATGAATGAATGTGATAGGTTAAAAACTGAGAATGGATCAACAACATTGTAGTTACTCCACAATACTAACCTAAATGACAGAGTTTAATGGCTGTGATAGGAGAGAACTGAGGATGGATCAACTACATTATAGTTACTCCACAATACTAACCTAATTGACAGAGTGAAAAGAAGGAAGCCTGTGGAGAATCACACATATTCCAAAACATGCATCCTGTTTCCAACAAGTCACGAAAGTAATACATGTGGCAAAGAAATTATATTTTGTCCTGAATACTCTATTACTGAGTACCACTCTCCATATGTTCAAGTAAAGTGGCGTCTGCATCATGTTATGGGCATGCTTGTCATCTTTAAGGACTGGGGAGTTTTTCAGGATAAAAAATAAACGTATTGTAGCTAAGCAGCAGGGACAATCCTAGAGAATAACCTGGTTTCGTCTTTTTTGCACCAGACACTGCAAGAGGAATTCACCCGTCAGCAGGACAGTAACCTGCAACACAAGGCTAAATCTACACTGTAGTTGTTTACCAAGAAAACAGTGAATGTTCCTGAGAGGCAGAGTTACAGTTTTGACTGAAATCTACTTGATAACATGACAAAGCTTGAAGAACTTTGAAAATAATCATGGGCAAATGTTGCAAAATCCATTTGTGGAAAGCTCTTAGAGACTTACCCAGAAAGACTGACTCACAGCTCTTAGAGACTTACCCAGAAAGACTCACAGCTCTTAGAGACTTACCCAGAAAGACTCACAGCTCTTAGAGACTTACCCAGAAAGACTCACAGCTCTTAGAGACTTACCCAGAAAGACTCACAGCTCTTAGAGACTTACCCAGAAAGACTCACAGCTCTTAGAGACTTACCCAGAAAGACTCACAGCTCTTAGAGACTTACCCAGAAAGACTCACAGCTCTTAGAGAAAGACTTACCCAGAAAGACTCACAGCTCTTAGAGACTTACCCAGAAAGACTCACAGCTCTTAGAGACTTACCCAGAAAGACTCACAGCTCTTAGAGACTTACCCAGAAAGACTCACAGCTCTTAGAGACTTACCCAGAAAGACTCACAGCTCTTAGAGACTTACCCAGAAAGACTCACAGCTCTTAGAGACTTACCCAGAAAGACTCACAGTTCTTAGAGACTTACCCAGAAAGACTCATAGCTCTTAGAGACTTACCCAGAAAGACTCACAGCTGTAATCCTTGCCAAAGGTTATTCTACAAAGTATTGACTCAGGTGTGTGAATATTTATGTAAATTACATATTTAGTTATTGAATATTCAATACATTTTCACAAATGACGAAAAACATGTTTTCACTTTTTTTAATGGGGTATTGTGTGTAGAAGCATGAGATAAAAAAATATATATTTATTAAAACATTTGATTCCAGCAACAAAATGTGGAATAAATGAAGAGGTTTATTAAGATAATTTCTGAAGGCCCTGGATCTATCAGCAAGGTCTGTATGAAGTGAAAAGCTGACTGCATCTCCTCATTACTGGATGAGTGGTGTCTTTATGAGGTCATCTCTAATGGACAGACAGGACATTATGATGATGAATGACAGCTCATCTCCGGCTCCACTGCCAATGAAAAGACATCCAGCTCCCCTGCCTTCCTTGCCAGTCATTGCTTTGTGGTTGCTATGGCGTAGGTGAACGTCAGCGCTTCACCAGAGGGGTGCCCTCGGGCGTAAGTGGCTTTACCATCCATACAAAGCTGACGCCTGCCACCGACGTCATGCGTGTTGTCACCAGCAACTCGATATACTGGAGAATCTGCGTTTTTAGAAGAGATGAAAGTTGCAGAGGAGGAAGAGAAGAGAGAGAGAGACAGAGACAGAGAGACAGAGACAGAGAGAGACAGAGAGAGACAGAGAGAGACAGAGAGAGACAGAGAGAGAGAGAGAGAGAGAGAGAGAGAGAGACGGTAGGATAAGAGTTACAGAGGGATAGAAGGCTTGAAAGTGAAATGAGGCTCCAGAATGTTGCACCAGAACACACAGGAATATTGCTTAATCAGTCAAATCCTCTCTATCTGACAACTCTGGTGGGGAGGATGGTGATGCCCCCCTGAACCCACCCTGTACCCCTCCACCCCCCCTTGAACACCCCCTGTACCCCCACCCCACCCGTGGCTCAGCCCTAGGGAACCCCCCCCAAGTGAGACTCAGTGATTCTCTGGCTCCTCTTGACAGACATCCTCAAAATTACCAGCCCCCGTCGTCTAACAGGGGCACTCTACCCTCAATTAAAAGTGCTGCGGTGAAGATGCAGATTGTGCGTTGCCGTAACAACGGAGGGTGTTAAACTGAACGTGATCTTAATAGGATTTCCTTGAGAATCAGAGATTATGGGCTTGCTAGCTATCCAAACAGGAAAGGGTGGTTTTTTTGTGTTTAATCTGGCACGGATTAGACGAAGTGGGGAGTGACAAGGAATCAAATGATTAAAAACGCTGCCAACATCTTTTACGTGTTTGATGGGGGTTCAGTCAAACATCACGTTTCACAACAACACATCATTTCAGTTTATATAAATTATAAAAAATTATATAAATTACATGAGCAGGTCGAATCCAGGTTGTGTTTACGGTGGAAACAATAATTACAACGTTCGTTCATTTATGTAATTCTTTGGTTTATATAGGGTCAGTATATATACACAGTCATTTAGCCTGTGTCGGAGAGACAAGGTTTGATTTAAGTCAGACTACATACTGTACACAGGCCACGTATAGATGTAGGGCCACTCCCATATATACAAAATACATGCTAATAACTGAAGGAGACATTAAGACAGCATCAGGATGTGCTTTTGTTAAATATGGCAATCTCTCTGTAATCAAATCTGCAGACCACGTATAGATGTAGGGCCACTCCCATATATACAAAATACATGCTAATAACTGAAGGAGACATTAAGACAGCATCAGGATGTGCTTTTGTTAAATATGGCAATCTCTCTGTAATCAAATCTGCAGACCACTTATAGATGTAGGGCCACTCCCATATATACAAAATACATGCTAATAACTGAAGGAGACATTAAGACAGCATCAGGATGTGCTTTTGTTAAATATGGCAATCTCTCTGTAATCAAATCTGCAGACCACGTATAGATGTAGGGCCACTCCCATATATACAAAATACATGCTAATAACTGAAGGAGACATTAAGACAGCATCAGGATGTGCTTTTGTTAAATATGGCAATCTCTCTGTAATCAAATCTGCAGACCACGTATAGATGTAGGGCCACTCCCATATATACAAAATACATGCTAATAACTGAAGGAGACATTAAGACAGCATCAGGATGTGCTTTTGTTAAATATGGCAATCTCTCTGTAATCAAAACTGCAGACCTGACGAAACAAGAGAATGCCGTTTTTGGTTGAAACTAAACTACAGTAAAACCCTCAAATAGAACATGAACGATTTTATATTAATGATGTTTATGTTAAGCATCTCTTTTTACAAATGATCCACTGCACTGTTTATTTGTTATGTTGGTGAGCTACTATAGATTGTTGCCCGGAGCGCTAAATAATTATGATTTGGGTGCGAAAAGGAAAGGAGGGGGGGACTGATGGAGAGGAAGGGGGTGAGGAAGGGGGTGAGTGGGGTTGTTGAAACCTGTAATAGCATTAAGATCAGATAAATTAATTTGTAATGAAATTCAGTCGTTTTGCATGACAGCTGTTTGGGCTCATTCAGAGGTTCATTGAGAGCTGAGGAGGAGAAGGGCCTTGAGACGGGAGGCAGACAAAGAAAACCATCATCTGCAGAGTAGTGTGGGTTTCACCGGGGCCAGAGGGGAGAGGATGTAGATGACACATCAACAAAACCCCTCGTTCTCCTCTATGGGAACACTGTATTTTTACTGAGGAATTCACAAAGGCATGATCCAGGAGAGATTTTCCTGTGTGTGTGTGTGTGTGTGTGTGTGTGTGTGTGTGTGTGTGTGTGTGTGTGTGTGTGTGTGTGTGTGTGTGTGTGTGTGTGTGTGTGTGTGTGTGTGTGTGTGTGTGTGTGTGTGTGTGTGTGTGTGTGTGTGTGTGTGTCGGTGTGTGTGTCGGTGTGTGTGTGTGTCGGTGTGTGTGTCGGTGTGTGTGTGTGTGTGTCGGTGTGTGTGTCGGTGTGTGTGTGTGTGTGTGTGACGGTGTGTGTGTGTGTGTGTGTGTGTGTGTGTGTGTGTGTGTGTGTGTGTGTGTGTGTGTGTGTGTGTGTGTGTGTGTGTGTGTGTGTGTGTGTGTGTGTGTGTGTGTGTGTGTGTGTGTGTGTGTGTGTGTGTGTGTGTGTGTGTGTGTGTGTGTGTGTGTGTGTGTGTGTGTGTGTGTGTGTGTGTGTGTGTGTGTGTGTGTGTGTGTGTGTGTGTGTGTGTGTGTGTGTGTGTGTGTGTGTGTGTGTGTGTGTGTGTGCGTGACGGTGTGTGTGTCGGTGTGTGTGTGTGTGTCGGTGTGTCGGTGTGTGTGTCGGTGTGTGTGTGTGTGTTTCTGTGTGCTCTTAGATGGCGGTGCTGTGATGCTGACAACCCGTGGTCTCTTGTCTTCCACTGAGGAAGAGTTCCTTCTGATGTGAGTGTCCTGACCTTGCTTATACACAGAGCAGTCTCATTTCCAAGCCACTGAATACCCCTTTACATCTACCAAGCTATATCTAAGTAGACATTCCTATTGTATTGGTTATTCTACAGATGTGCTCTTCAGTGTCTCTGAGTGGACCAAGGGGGACAGGTGTCCCAGACGTTTACTTCTTCCCTCCTGACACATCTACCCTCTGATCATGGTTGTGAACGAGTCCTCTCCTCTCAGCCTAATCATGGTTGTGGATGTTGGTCTGGTGGGTCCGCGTCTCCTCTGTTTACAGGCACCGGTCCCAGGAGTTACCGTTTAGTCTCTCTGACGAGGTTCCCCGTCCTGCCCGAGCCCGGGAGGAAGGGCCCTCTTCTCTCCTCAGCATCAAACTTTAACCTTTCTAAACTTTAATTGCATTAAGTAAGTTAGGAGGCGACAGTGGAGCTGTCCTCCTGGCTCAGAGCTCTGCTCAGCCTGATAGGAAGACCACAGTGGAGCTGTCCTATTGGCTCAGTGCTCCGTCCAGCCTGATAGGAAGACCACATGGGAGCTGTGCTGGTCCTGCTCCCCGCAGTCCCCAGAGAAACAGTGATGCTACGCTACCCTGACGCGTGTGTGTGTGTGTGTGTGTGTGTGTGTGTGTGTGTGTGTGTGTGTGTGTGTGTGTGTGTGTGTGTGTGTGTGTGTGTGTGTGTGTGTGTGTGTGTGTGTGTGTGTGTGTGTGTGTGTGTGTGTGTGTGTGTGGACAGCCTTATGAGTACTACTGTGTGCAGCCAACAAAGGTTAATAAGGCTTGGAGGAGTCTCATCATACTACTGAAACATGTCCCTACTGAAACATCTATCTACTGAAACATCTACCTACTGAAACATCTACCTACTGAAACATCTACCTACTGAAACATCTACCTTCTCTCATCTACCTACTGAAACATCTAACTACTGAAACATCTACCTTCTCTCATCTCCCTACTGAAACATCTCCCTACTGAAACATCTACCTACTGAAACATCTACCTACTGAAACATCTACCTACTGAAACATCTAACTACTGAAACATCTACCTACAGAAACATCTACCTACTGAAACATCTACCTACTGAAACATCTACCTACTGAAACATCTACCTACTGAAACATCTACCTTCTCTCATCTACCTACTGAAACATCTAACTACTGAAACATCTAACTACTGAAACATCTACCTACTGAAACATCTACCTACTGAAACATCTACCTTCTCTCATCTACCTACTGAAACATCTAACTACTGAAACATCTACCTTCTCTCATCTCCCTACTGAAACATCTCCCTACTGAAACATCTACCTACTGAAACATCTCCCTACTGAAACATCTACCTACTGAAACATCTCCCGACTGAAACATCTACCTTCTCTCATCTCCCTACTGAAACATCTACCTACAGAAACATCTAACTACTGAAACATCTAACTACTGAAATATCTACCTACTGAAACATCTACCTTCTCTCATCTCCCTACTGAAACATCTACCTACTGAAACATCTAACTACTGAAACATCTACCTACTGAAACATCTCCCTACTGAAACATCTACCTACTGAAACATCTCCCTACTGAAACATCTACCTTCTCTCATCTTCCTACTGAAACATCTACCTACTGAAACATCTAACTACTGAAACATCTACCTACTGAAACATCTACCTTCTCTCATCTCCCTACTGAAACATCTACATACTGAAACATCTAACTACTGAAACATCTACCTACTGAAACATCTCCCTACTGAAACATCTACCTACTGAAACATCTCCCTACTGAAACATCTACCTTCTCTCATCTTCCTACTGAAACATCTACCTACTGAAACATCTAACTACTGAAACATCTACCTACTGAAACATCTACCTACTGAAACATCTACCTACTGAAACATCTAACTACTGAAACATCTACCTACAGAAACATCTACCTACTGAAACATCTACCTACTGAAACATCTACCTACTGAAACATCTACCTACTGAAACATCTACCTACTGAAACATCTACCTTCTCTCATCTACCTACTGAAACATCTAACTACTGAAACATCTAACTACTGAAACATCTACCTACTGAAACATCTACCTACTGAAACATCTACCTTCTCTCATCTACCTACTGAAACATCTAACTACTGAAACATCTACCTTCTCTCATCTCCCTACTGAAACATCTCCCTACTGAAACATCTACCTACTGAAACATCTCCCTACTGAAACATCTACCTACTGAAACATCTACCTACTGAAACATCTCCCTACTGAAACATCTACCTTCTCTCATCTTCCTACTGAAACATCTACCTACTGAAACATCTAACTACTGAAACATCTACCTACTGAAACATCTACCTTCTCTCATCTCCCTACTGAAACATCTACATACTGAAACATCTAACTACTGAAACATCTACCTACTGAAACATCTCCCTACTGAAACATCTACCTACTGAAACATCTCCCTACTGAAACATCTACCTTCTCTCATCTTCCTACTGAAACATCTACCTACTGAAACATCTAACTACTGAAACATCTACCTACTGAAACATCTACCTTCTCTCATCTCCCTACTGAAACATCTACATACTGAAACATCTAACTACTGAAACATCTACCTACTGAAACATCTACCTACTGAAACATCTAACTACTGAAACATCTACCTACTGAAACATCTACCTACTGAAACATCTACCTACTGAAACATCTCCCTACTGAAACATCTACCTTCTCTCATCTAACTACTGAAACATCTACCTACTGAAACATCTACCTACTGAAACATCTACTTACTGAAACATCTCCCTACTGAAACATCTCCCTACTGAAACATCTACCTACTGAAACATCTCCCTACTGAAACATCTACCTACTGAAACATCTACCTACAGAAACATCTACCTACTGAAACATCTACTTACTGAAACATCTCCCTACTGAAACATCTACCTACTGAAACATCTACCTACTGAAACATCTCCCTACTGAAACATCTACCTACTGAAACATCTACCTACAAAAACATCTACCTACTGAAACATCTACTTACTGAAACATCAACCTACGGAAGCAGATCTGCTGTTTTCATGCTGCAGATTAACATGTAATTCTGGGAGGCCGCTGCGCCGTTGCAAATGGACCTGTGTGTGTGCTAGTTTTGGGGGTCAAGGAGGCTTATGGACAATATTTTAGGCCAATATTCAATATAATTAAATATAAACATTTTTATGTCAAAATTTCCCAGAGATCATTTTTTAAGTCACACAACTAATGTGACATTGGTTTTACCATCCTAACTACATAATGAGGTTAATTGTTTTTGAAGGGTAAATTAAGATAGGCCTGCTCACAATAAAGGTGAATGATTTTTCAATAGGTTGTGTGTGCATGAGTTATTGAGCTTGTTTTGGCTGATCAGTGGAATCTGTCATCAGTACCCACCGTAATAATTGTCTTCCATTTAGGGCATCCGGCTAGCGGGACGACTTCCTGTGAAACTGGATGGTGTGCAATTCAAATAAATAATCAGAACATTTTGGAAATTAAACGTTCAAGTGTCTTATATTGGTTGAAAGCTTAAATTCTTGTTAATCTAACTGTCTGATTTACAGTAGCCATTACATGCGATTGTTTGAGGAGGGAACCCCACAACAAAATGTTTTTCCACTGGCACAGGTTTCATAAAATCACAAAGAGTGATTAAATATTCACTTACTTTTTGAAAATCTTCCTCTGATTTGTCATCCAAAGGGTCCCAGCTATAACATGCAGTGTCATTTTGATAGATAAAATCCTTCTTTATATCCCAAAAGTCTGTTTAATTGGCGCCATTTTGAGTAATCCACCCGTTCAAATCAAATCAAATCAAATGTATTTATATAGCCCTTCGTACATCAGCTGATATCTCAAAGTGTTGTACAGAAACCCAGTCTAAAACCCCACACAGCAAGCAATGCAGGTGTAGAAGAACAGTGGCTAGGAAAAACTCCCTAGAAAGGCCAAAACCTAGGAAGAAACCTAGAGAGGAACCAGGCTATGTGGGGTGGCCAGTCCTCTTCTGGCTGTGCCGGGTGGAGATTATAACAGAACATGGCCAAGATGTTCAAATGTTCATAAATGACCAGCATGGTTGAATAATAATAAGGCAGAACAGTTGAAACTGGAGGAGCAGCACGACCAGGTGGACTGGGGACAGCAAGAAGTCATCATGTCGGGTAGTCCTGAGGCATGTTCCTAGGGCTCAGGTCCTCCGAGAGAGAGAGAAATAGAGAAAGAGAGAAAGAGAGAAAGAGAGAAAGAGAGAAAGAGAGAAAGAGAGAAAGAGAGAATTAGAGAGAGCACACTTAAATTCACACAGGACACAGAATAGGACAGGAGAAGTACTCCAGATATAACAAACGGACCCTAGCCCCCCGACACATAAACTACTGCAGCATAAATACTGGAGGCTGAGACAGGAGGGGTCAGGAGACACTGTGGCCCCATCCGAGGACACCCCCAGACAGGGCCAAACAGGAAGGATATAATCCCACCCACTTTGCCAAAGCACAGCCCCCACACCACTAGAGGGATATCTTCAACCACCAACTTACCATCCTGAGACAAGGCTGAGTATAGCCCACAAAGATCTTCGCCACGGCACAACCCAAGGGGGGGGGGGACGCCAACCCAGACAGGATGACCACATCAGTGAATCAACCCACTCAGGAGACGCACCCCCTCCAGGGACGGTATGAGAGAGCCCCCCCCGTTCAACTTGGAGAGAAAGGAATCCGAAAATCTACTGCTAAACTTGTTGCAAGAAGTCAAAATACAGTTGAAGTCCGAAGTTTACATACACGTAGGTTGGAGACATTATAACTAGTTTACATACACGTAGGTTGGAGACATTATAACTCATTTTTCAACCACTCCACAATTTCTTGTTGACAAACTATAGTTTTGTGCATGACACAAGTCATTTTTCTAAACATTATTCACAGTTTCACATTTCCAGTTGATCTGAATTTTAAATACACTAAATTGACTGTGCCTTTAAACAGCTCGGAAAAATTCTGAAAATGATGCCGTGGCTTTAGAAGCTTCTGATAGGCTAATTGACATAATTTGAATCAATTGGAGGTGTACCTGTGGATGTATTTCAAGGCCTACCTTCAAACTCAGTGCCTCTTTGCTTGGCATCATGGAAAAAAAAAATAGCCGACCTCAAAAAAACAATTGTAGACCTCCACAAGTCTGGTTCATCCTTGGGAGCAATTTCTAAACGGCTGAAGGTACCACATTCATCTGAATAAACAATAGTACGCAAGCATAAACACCATGGGACCACGCAGCCATCATACCGCTCAGGAAGGAGACGTGTTCTGTCTCCTAGTGATGAACGTACTTTGGTGCGAAAAGTGCAAATCAATCCCAGAACAGCAAAGGACCTTGTGAAGATGCTGGAGGAAACAGGTACAAAAGTATCTATATCCACAGTAAAACGAGTCCTATATCGACATAACCTGAAAGGCCGCTCAGCAAGGAAAAAGCCACTGTTCCAAAACCTCCATAAAAAAAGCCAGACTACGGTTTGCAACTGCACATAGGGACAAAGATCGTACTTTTTGGAGAAATGTCCTCTGGTCTGATGAAGCAAAAATAGAACTGTTTGGCCGTAATGACCACCGTTATGTTTGGAGGAAAAAGGGGGAGGCTTGCAAGCCGAAGAACACCATCCCTACTGTGATGCACAGGGGTTGGCAGAATCAAGTTTTGGGGGTGATTTGTTGCATGAGGGACTGGTGCACTTCACAAAATAGATGGTATCATGAAGTTGGAAAATTATTTGGATTTATTTAAACAAAATCTCAAGACAACAGTCAGGAAGTTAAAGCTTGGTCTCAAATTGGTCTTCCAAATGGACAATGACCCCATGCATACTTCCAAAGTTGTGGCTAAATGGCTTAAGGACAACAAAGTAGAGGTATTGGAGGTATTGGAGTGGCCATAACAAAGCCATAACAAAGCCATGACCTCAATCCTATATCAAATTTGTGGGCAGAACTGAAAAGGTGTGTGCGAGCAAGGAGGCCTACAAACCTGACTCAGTCACACCTGCTCTGTCAGGAGGAATGGGCCAAAATTCACCCAACTTATTATGATAAGCTTGTGGAAGACTATGCGAAATGTTTGACCCAAGTTAAACAATTTAAAGGCAATGCTACCAAATACAAATTGAGTGTATGTAAACTTCTGACCCACTGGGAATGTGATGAAAGAAATAAAAGCTGAAATAAATCACTCTACTAATTATTCTGACATTTCACATTCTTAAAATAAATTACTAGGATTAAATGTCAGGAATTGTGAAAAACTGAGTTTAAATGTATTTGGCTAAGGTATATGTAAACTTCTGACTTCCTCTGTAAGTTTCTATTGACTCCTCAGATACCATAGAGAATCTATAATATTTAATACAGAAAGATGTATTTTCAATAGGAATCTTATATTAGCAGGTGCGTCTTGTCTTCGTCGAAACACTAATTTCCAAGACTTGTGTCCCTCTACTAAAACTCATTTGTTTTGGACTGGCTTGCTGCTGCTGCTTTTCCAAGCTATTGATTCCATAGCATTGTGCTCGTGGCTCAGATGGCAGCTGGCACAGCAGCTGTTTTACAATGTAGAGGGACTATCATGTAGAGAGACTATCATGTAGAGAGACTATCATGTAGAGAGACTATCATGTAGAGAGACTATCAGCAAAAGCCAACAGAGAAGGGCCAATAGCCGATAGACTAAAAAAATAAAATATTGGCACGATCTATTGGCTTGACCGATTATCGGTCGTTCTCCAGGATCTGTGAGTATTGGGGATGTTGTCATGCCAATATTATGCTAATATACAAATGTACGTGGACAGCCCTTTAAATGAGTAAAATCGGCTATAGCCACACCCATTGATGACAGGTGTAAAAAGAAAAATGCACACAGCCATGCAATCTCCATAGACAGACATTGGCAGTAGAATGGCTTTACTGAAGAGCTCAGTGACCATCATAGCCACCTTTCCAATAAGTCAGTTTGTCAAATTTCTGCCCTGCTAGAGCTGCCCAAGTCAACTGTCTGTGCTGTTATGTGAAGTGGAAACGCCATAAAATTCAAAATCCACACAAGCTCACAGTACTGGATTGCTGAGTGCTGAAGTGGATAGTGTGTAAAAATCATCTGTCCTCAGCTGAAACACTCACTACCGATTTCCAAACTGCCTCTGGAAGCAACGTCAGCACAATAACTTTTTGCTGGGAGCTTCATGAAATGGGTTTCCATGGCCGAGCAGCCGCACACAAGCCTAAGATCACCAAACTCTGGAGTGATGAATCACGATGGACGAATCTGGGTTTGGTGGATGCCAGGAAAACACTACCTGCCCCAATGCATAGTGCCAACTGTAAAGTTTGGTGGAGGAGGAATAACGGTCTGGGGCTGTTTTTCATGGTTCGGCCCCTTAGTTCCAGTGAATGGAAATCTTAATGCTACAGCACACAATGACATTGAGATGATTATGTAATTTCACATTTGTGGCAACAGTTTGGCGAAGGACATTTCCTGTTTCAGCAAGACTATGACAGAAATGTTTTTTCGAGATCAGTGTGGAAGACCTTGACTGGCCTGCACAGAGTCCTGACCTCAACTCCATCGAACAACTTTGTGATGAATTGGAACGCCGACTGCCAGTAAGGCCTAATCAGGTCTCATTAATGCTCGTGTCTGAATGGAAGCAAGTCCCACAGCAATGTTCCAACGTCTAGTGGAAAGTCTTCCCAGAAGGGTGGAGGCTGTTATAGCAGCAAAGGGGGACCAACTCCATATTAATGACTTCCCAGAAGAGTGGAGGCTGTTATAGCAGCAAAGGGGGGGACCAACTCCATATTAAAGCCTTCCCAGAAGAGTGGAGGCTGTTATAGCAGCAAAGGGGGGACCAACTCCATATTAAAGACTTCCCAGAAGAGAGGAGGCTGTTATAGCAGCAAAGGGGGACCAACTCCATATTAAAGACTTCCCAGAAGAGAGGAGGCTGTTATAGCAGCAAAGGGGGGGACCAACTCCATATTAAAGCCTTCCCAGAAGAGTGGAGGCTGTTATAGCAGCAAAGGGGGGACCAACTCCATATTAAAGACTTCCCAGAAGAGAGGAGGCTGTTATAACAGCAAAGGGGGGGACCAACTCCATATTAAAGCCTTCCCAGAAGAGTGGAGGCTGTTACAGCAGCAAAGGGGGGACCAACTCCATATTAAAGACTTCCCAGAAGAGAGGAGGCTGTTATAGCAGCAAAGGGGGGGACCAACTCCATATTAAAGACTTCCCAGAAGAGAGGAGGCTGTTATAGGGGGGACCAACTCCATATTAAAGCCTTCCCAGAAGAGAGGAGGCTGTTATAGCAGCAAAGGGGGGACCAACTCCATATTAAAGACTTCCCAGAAGAGAGGAGGCTGTTATAGCAGCAAAGGGGGACCAACTCCATATTAAAGACTTCCCAGAAGAGAGGAGGCTGTTATAGCAGCAAAGGGGGGGACCAACTCCATATTAAAGCCTTCCCAGAAGAGTGGAGGCTGTTATAGCAGCAAAGGGGGGACCAACTCCATATTAAAGACTTCCCAGAAGAGAGGAGGCTGTTATAACAGCAAAGGGGGGGACCAACTCCATATTAAAGCCTTCCCAGAAGAGTGGAGGCTGTTACAGCAGCAAAGGGGGGACCAACTCCATATTAAAGACTTCCCAGAAGAGAGGAGGCTGTTATAGCAGCAAAGGGGGGGACCAACTCCATATTAAAGACTTCCCAGAAGAGAGGAGGCTGTTATAGGGGGGACCAACTCCATATTAAAGACTTCCCAGAAGAGAGGAGGCTGTTATAGGGGGGACCAACTCCATATTAAAGACATCCCAGAAGAGAGGAGGCTGTTACAGCAGCAAAGGGGGGACCAACTCCATATTAAAGACTTCCCAGAAGAGAGGAGGCTGTTACAGCAGCAAAGAGGGGACCAACTCCATATTAAAGCCTTCCCAGAAGAGAGGAGGCTGTTACAGCAGCAAAGGGGGGACCAACTCCATATTAAAGACTTCCCAGAAGAGAGGAGGCTGTTATAGGGGGGACCAACTCCATATTAAAGACTTCCCAGAAGAGAGGAGGCTGTTACAGCAGCAAAGGGGGGACCAACTCCATATTAAAGACTTCCCAGAAGAGAGGAGGCTGTTACAGCAGCAAAGAGGGGACCAACTCCATATTAAAGCCTTCCCAGAAGAGAGGAGGCTGTTACAGCAGCAAAGGGGGGACCAACTCCATATTAAAGACTTCCCAGAAGAGAGGAGGTTGTTATAGGGGGGACCAACTCCATATTAAAGACTTCCCAGAAGAGAGGAGGCTGTTACAGCAGCAAAGGGGGGACCAACTCCATATTAAAGACTTCCCAGAAGAGAGGAGGCTGTTATAGCAGCAAAGGGGGGGACCAACTCCATATTAAAGACTTCCCAGAAGAGAGGAGGCTGTTATAGGGGGGACCAACTCCATATTAAAGACTTCCCAGAAGAGAGGAGGCTGTTATAGGGGGGACCAACTCCATATTAAAGACTTCCCAGAAGAGAGGAGGCTGTTACAGCAGCAAAGGGGGGACCAACTCCATATTAAAGACTTCCCAGAAGAGAGGAGGCTGTTACAGCAGCAAAGAGGGGACCAACTCCATATTAAAGCCTTCCCAGAAGAGAGGAGGCTGTTACAGCAGCAAAGGGGGGACCAACTCCATATTAAAGACTTCCCAGAAGAGAGGAGGCTGTTATAGGGGGGACCAACTCCATATTAAAGACTTCCCAGAAGAGAGGAGGCTGTTACAGCAGCAAAGGGGGGACCAACTCCATATTAAAGACTTCCCAGAAGAGAGGAGGCTGTTATAGCAGCAAAGGGGGGGACCAACTCCATATTAAAGACTTCCCAGAAGAGAGGAGGCTGTTATAGGGGGGACCAACTCCATATTAAAGACTTCCCAGAAGAGAGGAGGCTGTTATAGGGGGGACCAACTCCATATTAAAGACTTCCCAGAAGAGAGGAGGCTGTTACAGCAGCAAAGGGGGGACCAACTCCATATTAAAGACTTCCCAGAAGAGGAGGCTGTTACAGCAGCAAAGAGGGGACCAACTCCATATTAAAG
>NC_060179.1:2231889-2284389 GCF_021184085.1 Oncorhynchus gorbuscha | reverse complement strand
TCCACCTCCGTCTCCTCCCATCCACCTCCGTCTCCTCCCCTCCCCTCCCCTCCGTCTCCTCCCCTCCACCTCCGTCTCCTCCCCTCCACCTCCGTCTCCTCCCCTCCACCTCCGTCTCCTCCCCTCCCCTCCACCTCCGGCTCCCCCTCCACCTCCATCTCCTCCCCCCCCCTCCGTCTCCTCCCCTCCCTCCCTTCCGTCTCCTCCCCTCCCCTCCACCTCCATCTCCTCCCCCTCGTCTCCTCCCCTCCCCTCCCCTCCCCTCCGTCTCCTCCCCTCCCCTCCCCTCCCCTCCCCTCCGTCTCCTCCCCTCCCCTCCGTCTCCTCCCCTCCCCTCCACCTCCATCTCCTCCCCTCCCCTCCCCTACGTCTCCTCCCCTCCCCTCCCCTCCGTCTCCTCCCCTCCACCTCAGTATCCTCCCCTCCCCTCCGTCTCCTCACCTCCACTTCCGTCTCCTCCCCTCCACCTCCATCTCCTCCCCTCCCCTCCGTCTCCTCCCCTCCACCTCCATCTCCTCCCCTCCACCTCCATCTCCTCCCCTCCCCTCCGTCTCCTCCCCCTCCCCTCCCCTCCCTTCCCCCCCTCCCCTCCCCTCCACCTCCGTCTCCTCCCCTCCCCTCCGTCTCCTCCCCTCCCCTCCGTCTCCTCCCCTCCCCTCCCCTCCACCTCCATCTCCTCCCCTCCACCTCCATCTCCTCCCCTCCCCTCCCCTCCACCTCCATCTCCTCTCCTCCACCTCCGTCTCCTCCCCCGTCCCCTCCGTCCCCTCCCCTCCCCTCCGTCTCCTCCCCTCCCCTCCCCTCCACCTCCATCTCCTCCCCTCCACCTCCGTCTCCTCCCCTCCCCTCCGTCTCCTCCCCTCCCCTCCGTCTCCTCCCCTCCGTCTCCTCCCCTCCACCTCCATCTCCTCCCCTCCACCTCCGTCTCCTCCCCTTCCTCCGTCTCCTCCCCTCCCCTCCCCTCCACCTCCATCTCCTCCCCTCCACCTCCATCTCCATCTCCCCTCCACCTCCGTCTCCTCCCCTCCACCTCCGTCTCCTCCCCTCCCCTCCGTCTCCTCCCCTCCCCTCCGTCTCCTCTCCTCCCCTCCACCTCCATCTCCTCCCCTCCACCTCCACCTCCATCTCCTCCCCTCCCCTCCGTCTCCTCCCCTCCCCTCCCCTCCCCTCCCCTCCCCTCCCCTCTCCTCCCCCCCTCCACCTCCGTCTCCTCCCCTCCCCTCCGTCTCCTCCCCTCCCCTCCCCTCCCCTCCCCTCCACCTCCATCTCCTCCCCCTCCCCTCCCCTCCCCTCCCCTCCCCTCCCCTCCCCTCCCTCCATCCCCTCCCCTCCCCTCCCCTCCGTCTCCTCCCCTCCCCTCCGTCTCCTCCCCCCCTCCTCCCCTCCCCTCCCCCCTCCCCTCCCCTCCCCTCCCCTCCCCTCTCCTCCCCTCCGTCTCCTCCCCTCCACCTCCATCTTCTCCCCTCCCCTCCGTCTCCTCCCTCCCCTCCCCCCTCCCCTCCCCTCCCCTCCCCTCCCCTCCCCTCCCCTCCCCTCCCCTCCCCTCCCCTCCCCTCCGTCTCCTCCCCTCCACCTCCGTCTCCTCCCCTCCCCTCCGTCTCCTCCGTCTCCTCCCCTTCACCTCCGTCACCTCTCCTCCCCACCCCTCCTTCTCCTCCCCTCCACCTCAGTATCCTCCCCTCCCCTCCGTCTCCTCCCCTCCACCTCAGTATCCTCCCCTCAGTCTCCTCCCCTCCCCTCCGTCTCCTCCCCTCCACCTCCGTCTCCTCCGTCTCCTTCCCTCCACCTCCGTCACCTCTCCTCCCCACCCCTCCTTCTCCTCCCCTCCACCTCAGTATCCTCCCCTCCCCTCCGTCTCCTCCCCTCCACCTCAGTATCCTCCCCTCCGTCTCCGTCTCCACTCTCTCTCTCTCTATTGAATTTCAATGTAAAGGCTTTATTGGCATGGGAAACACATGTTAACCATGCCAAAGCAAGTGAAGTAGATCATTAACAAAAGAAAATAAACAATAAACATTACACTCACAAAAGTTCAAAAAGAATAAAGACATTTCAAATGTACAAAAGGTCAAATAGACATGAATAAGGGTTGTGTCTCTCTCTCTCTCCCCACCAAAACATCTCCACAATTCAATCAATGTTTATAGGGAAGCTTCTTTCTTCTTTTTCCTCAGTAGGTTTATGTAACATGAAGTAGGAGATAATAAAGTAGGAACTAATGAAGTAGGAACTAATGAAGTAGGACCTAATGAAGTAGGAATTAATGAAGTAGGAATGAATGAAGTAGGAACTAATGAAGTAGGAACTAATGAAGTCGGAACTAATGAAGTAGTAGATAATGAAGTAGGACCTAATGAAGTAGGAATGAATGAAGTATGAACTAATGAAGTCGGAACTAATGAAATAGGAATGAATGAAGTAGGACCTAATGAAGTATGAATGAATGAAGTAGGAATGAATGAAGTAGGAACTAATGAAGTCGGAACTAATGAAGTAGTAGATAATGAAGTAGGACCTAATGAAGTAGGAATGAATGAAGTAGGAACTAATGAAGTCGGAACTAATGAAATAGGAATGAATGAAGTAGGAACTAATGAAGTATGAATGAATGAAGTAGGAATGAATGAAGTAGGAACTAATGAAGTCGGAACTAATGAAGTAGTAGATAATGAAGTAGGACCTAATGAAGTAGGAATGAATGAAGTATGAATGAATGAAGTAGGACCTAATGAAGTAGGACCTAATGAAGTAGCCTATGAACTAATGAATTGAACAGCCCATGACCTGTGACCTGTGACCTGTGACCTGAACTGAATGGCATACACTCTTTTATCAAATTAACATTTCATTAACACACCACTCAACCGTGGAAGCTAATGTTGCAGGTTGGATTGATAAAATGTAGCATTAGATAGTTGAAAAGGGGAAAAGCCATATTATAGCTCTGGCTAGGCCTGTAAAGGCCTTAATTCCCCATTAGTTCCGTATTCTCCCCAGTAACAAAGCCTGAGCCCTTTCAATGCCTTTTCAGCGCAGTGTTCCTTTGCATACCAAACGTCATTGAACGGGGGAGACCTTTACCAAGAGATATGCTCTATTCATGACTTCTTAATTACAATGTTAAACCACTATTTGTTTCAACACCTGGTTAACCTATTCAGAGTGTGTGTGTGTGTGTGTGTGTGTGTGTGTGTGTGTGTGTGTGTGTGTGTGTGTGTGTGTGTGTGTGTGTGTGTGTGTGTGTGTGTGTGTGTGTGTGTGTGTGTGTGTGTGTGTGTGTGTGTGTGTGTGTGTGTGTGTGTGTGTGTGTGTGTGTGTGTGTGTGTGTGTGTGTGTGTCTATGTGTGTGTCTATGTGTGTGTGTCTGTGTGTGTGTGTGTGTGTGTGTGTGTGTGTGTGTGTGTGTGTGTGTGTGTGTGTGTGTGTGTGTGTGTGTGTGTGTGTGTGTGTGTGTGTGTGTGTGTGTGTGTGTGTGTGTGTGTGTGTGTGTGTGTGTGTGTGTGTGTGTGCGTGCGTGCGTGTGTGTGTGTGTGTGTGTTCATGTGTGTGTGTGCGTGTGTGGGTGTGTGTGTGTGTGTTCATGTATGTGTGTGTGTGTGTGTGTGTGTTTATTCAAAGCTGGTTAAACCCATTCATTCTCCCAGGTGTGTTGACGGGGAGGCTCTAAAGCTCTGGGAGTGAAGGAGGTGAAAAGCTACACTACAACAGGAATATAATCAGCTCTGCAGTAGAACACACAGTGTTGAATGAGCCTGTGAGATGGGATCAGATGTTACCTTCAGGTCTAAAGAACATTACAGGCTGAGGAGGAGGGGATTAATGCTTCAGATGAGGACGAGTCCTCAACTTCCCCTTTTTTACGGCGGCAAAGCTTCAAGCCCCATGAATAGAACTGCACATTTCACCTCAGGAGGAGTTTGTATTAGGAAACTCAATTGGCTTAAAATTAATAGGCTTTTGTTGTGCTTTTTTTTTTTTTTTACGCAATTATTTGTGTTGTATTGTGGTCTGATTGAAACTAAAGAGGCTGTGTGCTGGGATGGTCTCCTTTTTAAGAAAACCTGACATCCCTCTTCTCATCTCTTCAGCTTATTTTCTTCTTCTGTCTCTCCTTTATCCACGATGATGTCATCAGCACGGCAACACCGAGGAACCCCGCTGGGCGGCATTGTTGACTTCTATTCTTCTCTCTTACCACGGGGTCTTACCTGCTTCAGGTGCTTGTTGTTTGGGGATGATCCCATCTCAATAGGGGGACGAGACAAGGACGAGGACAACCAAGTGACGATGAATGAATCAGAATCACCTTTATTTGTCCCACAAGAAGAAAATCTTCTAAAAGGAAAAATAAATTAAAATGAGAATGTTAGCTATTATGTCAGCCTAACACGGACCTTTTCATATTGCCAGTCAATCCCTTTTCTAATTTCCTGGTCTTATACCTGCAGTCACAATAGACCTGGTCTCTGTAAACACCACTGGCGAGGTTCTAGCAAATATGGTTGTGGGAGGGGAATGATTAGCACGCGAAAATTGATTCTGAATGATTAACGAGAAAATTACGGAGGACATAGACGACTCCTACAAGTCCTCTGAATGAGTGCAAATACACTACTACTGTCTTGTGGCCACCATCTAAATTGCACCTGGACAGTTAGATTAAAACCTGTTTGGGATAGGGGGCAGCATTTACACGTTTGGATGAAAAGCATGCCCAGAGTAAACTGCCTGCTACTCAGGCCCCGTTGCTAATATTTTTGGTATATTTGGATAGAACGCACTCTGAAGTTTCTAAAACTGTTTGAATGATGTCTGTGAGTATAACAGAAAACCTGAGAGAAATCCATCCAGGAAGTGGGAAATCTGAGGTTTGTAGTTTTTCAACTCATTGCCTATCCTATATACAGTGTCTATGGGGTCACATTGGGCTTCCACTAGATGTCAACAGATGTCAACAGTATGTAGAACCTTGATTGATGCTTCTACTGAAAGGAGGGGGGAATGAGAGCTGAATGAGTCAGAGGTCTGCCAGTGTGGCATGAGCTGAACACGCGCGCTCACGTGAAGAGTTAGCTCTGTTCCATTGCATTTCTGACTTCTGTTGACTCCACAACATGGCGGATATCTATATGGCTTGTTTTTATTGCATGGTGTGCTTTTTCCGTGAAGTTTAAAATAAATCTGACACAGTGGTGTCATTAACACAGGTAACGAGTGGAGGACAGAGGAGCCTCTTAAAGAAGAAGTTACAGGTCTGTGAGAACCAGACATCTTGCTTGTTTGTAGGTGACCAAATACTTATTTTCCACCATAATTTGCAAATAAATTCATTAAAAATCATACAATGTGATTTTCTGGATTTTTTTCTTATATTGTCTGTCATAGTTGAAGTGTACCTATTATGAAAATTACAGGCCTCTCTCATCTTTTTAAGTGGGAGAACTTGCACAATTGGTGGCTGACTAAATACTTTTTTGCTCCACTGTCTGAATATATATATATTTTTTAAATAAAAAATATGGAATGGAGTAGAATGTAACAGCAAACCCACACAGCGACCATGCTTCCTCCTCTCAGTCTACATATTAGGTCCACAACAACGGCCAAAGTGAAATGGAACAGCACTTTATGTTCCCTGTACTCTATATGCATGTTTATTATATCTGTTGATACAGGGCTCATATGTGAAACTATTCTAACTGAACATTTTCTTTCACAGTGACACTGACTCCGAATGGGAGCCCCCAGTGCCAAGGTGTCCATCCCCCACTGAAGCTGGTTCATCCAGCCGGACACCTGTTGTCTCCGGCTCCACACCTCCTGGGCCATCTAGAGGTGTGAAGGCACTGACAAAGAAGCGGAGGAGGGGAAGTGTGCCACCTGCTAACGAAGGGACAGAAGGGCGTTGGCACACTGTCCTAGAAGATGATGTGGAGCCACCTCAACCAACATTTAGGCCGAAAAGGGAGCCAGGACCTCAGGTGAACATGACATCAACTTACAGCCCCCTTCAGCTTTTTCAGTTGTTTTTCACCCCAACCTGTTGTCGAGTCGCTCGTGTCTAACACGAATACGTTTGGGGAGAGGAAGCAAGCAGGCAAAAAGGTAGCATGGAAGCCCATATCCATGTCAGACCTTTTCTGCTACCTTTCACTGGTCGTCTACATGGGGCTGGTGAAGCTGAAAAGCCTGAAGGACGACTGGAAAACGTCTCTACCAACTGCCTTTCCCCATGACTGTTATGTCTTGCAAAAGGTTTCTGGTTATTTCACAGCTTCATATCAGTGACACAAAGGATGATGAAGCGAATGACAAGAAGAGTGGCACAGCAACGTTAGATAGACTGTGCCAAATAAAACCTCTTGTTGAGGCCTGCAAGACCTACTTTCAGCCAGCCCAGAATGTGTCAATAGATGAGAGGATGGTAGCCTCAAAGGCAAGAATTGGCCTCCAACAGAACATGAGAAACAAACCAACCAAGTGGGGTTACAAGCTGTTTGTGTTTGGCTGATTCTGTGTATGCCTAATATATGCCTACACATGCAATGTTTTTGTCTATGAGGGGAAGAACAGTTTTGTTACCGGTAAGGTACTTAGCAATGACTCTGTAATGGAGTTATTGGATTTTCAACTGCTGGGGAAGGGCTACAAACTGTTTGTGGATAACTTCTACACAAGCCCTACCTGTTTGCAGACCTTAGGAAGCGGGGAGTGTGGGCTTGTGGCACCATTCGTACCAACAGGGTGGGCTTTCCGAAGACGAAGGTGGGCTTTCCAAAGACGAGGGTGGGCTTTCCGAAGACGAGGGTGGGCTTTCTGAAGACGAAGGTGGGCTTTCCGAAGACGAGGGTGGGCTTTCCGAAGACGAGGGTGGGCTTTCTGAAGACGAGGGTGGGCTTTCCGAAGACGAGGGTGGGCTTTCCGAAGACGAGGGTGGGCTTTCTGAAGACGAAGGTGGGCTTTCTGAAGACGAGGGTGGGCTTTTTGAAGACGAAGGTGGGCTTTCCGAAGACGAGGGTGGGCTTTCCGAAGACGAAGGTGGGCTTTCCGAAGACGAGTGTGAACGACATGCCTTTTTTATTTTTTATATATGTTTTGGAGGACTTTACACCCCAATTTCGTGGTATCCAATTGTTAGTAGCTACTATCTTGTCTCATCGCTACAACTCCCGTACGGGCTTGGGAGAGACGAAGGTTGAAAGTCATGCGTCCTCCGATACACAACCCTACCAAGCCGCACTGCTTCTTAACACAGCGTGCATCCAACCCGAAAGACAGCCGCACCAATGTGTTGGGGGAAACACCGTGCACCTGGCAACCTTGGTTAGCGTGCACTGCACCCAGCCCGCTACAGGAGTTGCTGGTGCGCGATGAGACAAGGATATCCCTACCCTCCCTAATCCTCCCTAACCCGGATGACGCTAGGCCAATTGTGCGTCACCCCATGGACCTCCCGGTCGCGGCCGGTTACGACAGAGCCTGGGCGCGAACCCAGAGTCTCTGGTGGCACAGCTGGTGCTGCAGTACAGCGCCCTTAACCACCGCGCCACCCAAGAGGCCTAGTGAACGTGGTGATGTGCACAAGAGGTGGTGATGTGCACAACAATCCACCAGTCCTTCAATGGGGATCATGTTGTCAGGTGTGTGAAGGAGCATGGGAGATGTGGGCCTATCAGATGCGCTGATAGGCTATTACAATGTCCTCCATAAGACGATGAAATGGTACAAGACCTTCTTCTATCATTTCATCGACATTGCTGTGGTGAATGCATTCATCCTACAAGGAAATGGCTAAGATCTGTGGAAAGCCCTTCCTCTCACAGAAAGCCTTTCAGAGAGCTACTCATCAATGAGCTTGCTGGCTACAGCAACACTGCACCACGTTCTACCTACTCTACCTCTGTCCCTCCTGCCCCTCCTGTCCCTTCTGTCCCTTCTGCTCCTGCCACAAGTGTTCATCTGCCCAAATGTATTTCTGCAGGCATGGGTGTGCCTAAGGGCCAAAAGGGCACAGCATGGAGGTGTCGCTGTGTTGTTCGCAAGTCCCCCATAACCACATGCTTTACAGCAGAAAAAGACTGCCATGGCACCTGGCATCAGCATCATAATATTGTGTAGAGCTTTGGCAAAGTGGGTGGGGTTATATCCTTCCTGTTTGGCCCTGTCCGGGGGTGTCCTCGGAGGGGGCCACAGTGTCTCCTGACCCCTCCTGTCTCAGGCTCCAGTATTTATGCTGCAGTAGTTTATGTGTCGGGGGGCTAGGGTCAGTTTGTTATATCTGGAGTACTTCTCCTGTCCTATTCGCTGTCCTGTGTGAATTTAAGTATGCTCTCTCTAATTCTCTCTTCTCTCTCTCGGAGGACCTGAGCCCTAGGACCATGCCTCAGGACTACCTGGCATGAGGACTCCTTGCTCTTCCCAGTCCACCTGGCCTTGATGCTGCTCCAGTTTCAACTGTTCTGCCTGCGGCTATGGAACCCTAAACTGTTCATATTTACTCTTGAGGTGCTGTCCTGTTTCATCCTCTACAACTACTGTGATTATTATTATTTGACCCTGCTGGTCATCTATGAACGTTTTAAAATCTCGGCCATTTTCTGTTATAATCTCCACCCGGCACAGCCAGAAGAGGACTGGCCACCCCTCATAGCCTGGTTCCTCTCTAGGTTTCTTCCTATGTTCCGGCATTTTCTAGGGAGTTTTTCCTAGCCACCGTGCTTCTACACCTGCATTGCTTGCTGTTTGGGGTTTTAGGCTGGGTTTCTTTACAGCACTTTGAGATATCAGCTGATGTACGAAGGGCTAAATAAATATATTTGATTTGATAGAGGACTGAGGGTCTTCCAAATATTGAAAGTGTGTAAATAGTTATTTTTTAAATGTATATATGATTTTCTTCATATTTTTTCCCCATATTTCTTTCTCCATTTGTTGGGGGGGGGGGGGTGTTAGAATACCATTTTGCTATTTTGTATATAGTCATTTGTTTCAAAATGTATACCTTCACCAATTTGGCCATTTGGGTACATTTGGGCTACTTGTGCGGGACACCTGGGTGACTTCATGATACATGTCATGTAGCACACTCATTGTGGAAGTTATCATTCTGAAACTTTGCACAAGTACTGTTGCCCTCTTATGTGTTTCACTGAAATTGTCCCCATCATCCGATCTGAATGTTTGTTTTATCGTATTCATTTTAAAGATGATGCTACAACAATAATAAGAAAAAAATGTATGTTTTTTTCATTGTATTATCTAAACCGGATCTATTGTATAATATTCTCCTACATTTAATTCATATTTACACAAACTTCAAAGTGTTTTCTTTCAAATGGTAACACGAATATGCATATCCTTGCTTCTGGGCCAAAGCTACAGGCTGTTAGATTTGGGTATGTCTTCAGGCGGAAATTGAAAAAGGAGGGGGGTAGTAGCTCTAAGAGGTTGGATTTAATTGGCGTAGGAGTATTAAACTTCCGACTTCAACTGTAGATCACGAGGAAGTCTTTCATTAGGAGGTATATGATGAGGACCTAAAGAAATTGTCTTGAGATGTGATTTCAGCATTGACATGGACTCAGATCATTCAATTTCATTTGTTCTCTATGAAAAACTAAAACAATCTAAAACCAAGAAGAATAAAACTGAGAAAACATAATTTTTGTCTGGGTCCCTGTCTGGGTCCCTGTCTACTGTCTGGGTCCCTGTCTGCTGTCTGGTCCCTGTCTGGGTCCCTGTCTACTGTCTGGGTCCCTGTCTACTGTCTGGGTTCCTGTCTACTGTCTGGGTCCCTGTCTACTGTCTGGGTCCCTGTCTGGGTTCCTGTCTGCTGTCTGGGTCCCTGTCTGGGTTCCTGTCTACTGTCTGGGTCCCTGTCTACTGTCTGGGTTCCTGTCTACTGTCTGGGTCCCTGTCTACTGTCTGGGTCCCTGTCTCGGTTCCTGTCTGCTGTCTGGGTCCCTGTCTGGGTTCCTGTCTACTGTCTGGGTCCCTGTCTACTGTCTGGTCCCTGTCTGGGTCCCTGTCTACTGTCTGGGTCCCTGTCTACTGTCTGGGTCCCTGTCTACTGTCTGGGTCCCTGTCTGCTGTCTGGTCCCTGTCTGGGTCCCTGTCTACTGTCTGGGTCCCTGTCTACTGTCTGGGTCCCTGTCTACTGTCTGGTCCCTGTCTGGGTCCCTGTCTACTGTCTGGGTCCCTGTCTGCTGTCTGGGTCCCTGTCTACTGTCTGGGTCCCTGTCTACTGTGTGGGTCCCTGTCTACTGTCTGGGTCCCTGTCTACTGTGTGGGTCCCTGTCTACTGTCTGGGTCCCTGTCTACTGTCTGGGTCCCTGTCTGGGTCCCTGTCTACTGTCTGGGTCCCTGTTGGGTCCCTGTCTGCTGTCTGGTCCCTGTCTGGGTCCCTGTCTACTGTCTGGGTTCCTGTCTACTATCTGGGTCCCTGTCTACTGTCTGGGTCCCTGTCTACTGTCTGGGTCTCTGTCTGGGTCCCTGTCTACTGTCTGGGTCCCTGTCTACTGTCTGGGTCCCTGTCTGGGTCCCTGTCTACTGTCTGGGTCCCTGTCTACTGTCTGGGTTCCTGTCTACTGTCTGGGTCCCTGTCTACTGTCTGGGTCCCTGTCTACTGTCTGGGTTCCTGTCTGGGTCCCTGTCTACTGTCTGGGTCTCTGTCTGGGTCCCTGTCTACTGTCTGGGTCCCTGTCTACTGTCTGGGTCCCTGTCTGGGTCCCTGTCTACTGTCTGGGTCCCTGTCTACTGTCTGGGTTCCTGTCTACTGTCTGGGTCCCTGTCTACTGTCTGGGTCCCTGTCTACTGTCTGGGTACCTGTCTACTGTCTGGGTACCTGTCTACTGTCTGGGTCCCTGTCTACTGTCTGGGTCCCTGTCTGGATCCCTGTCTGGGTCCCTGTCTGGATCCCTGTCTGGGTCCCTGTCTGGGTCCCTGTCTGGGTCCCTGTCTGGGTAAGTGTGTTAGTGGATTTCCGCTACAAGGGCAGTTGTGCTGCTTTAGAAGGACATGTTATAATCTCATGAACTGGGATTATTGTGGCTGTACACTACAGCAACGAGTTTAGTCTTTCTGGTCGATGTCTGATCTTGGCCTTTTAGTTGACTGAATCGTGTCCTCATTCGTAGCTCTATTAAACACTGTTAATCAGATGTTACAGTAGGTGTGACTGTACATTGTTTATTTACAGGCTGGATGTGTTTGGCTTTATTCTGCTATTCACCTTCGTCAGTGTGTTGGGCTGCCCATTTATTTATATAGTGATTTAGAACAAGAGTAAAAAAAAAAACTGGCCTCAGTGTTAATTTACCTCAAACAGCAAGGGGTTTCTGGGATGGTCACTGACCATTACCCCAGTAGGGCCTAGCCATCCTGCTGACTGTGCTTTTAATCCACCTCAGGAGGCAGCAGGAATTTACCAGCATGTGCCTCAGCTTTAGTTTTAAAACAAACAAGGTGTATGGAAGATGGACCAGTCAGAGGAATAGTCTGGGCTTCTCTTCATTTAATTAGCGGCTGTGAATGACTCGGTTACGAGGTGACGAGACAATAGTAGGTGTCATCTAATTATTTTAGCCTGCCCTACGCAGGGTACCCGCGCCAGATCCCCTTTCCTTTGGCCCCGTGATATGAAGGTAAATGCGTTAGGAGGCAGGTGGTGTCGCTCCTGAAGATGAGGTTCCGCCACGGAAGGGAATCAGGAGGACGGCAGGACGGCATTCAGATTAGATAGGAAATATAAGCTACATGATCAAATCTCCCAATATGACCTGCACACCAATGGGTAGACAGCACCTTTGATTGGTTAAAAAGGTCATGCATTGTGATCATCGTCCGATGTAGGCCACCTTAGTCCCTCTCTCTCTCAATCTGTTCTACCAAACCACCTTGTGTTTGAGTGCCAGCCAAAGCACTGAAAGCAATGCTTTTCAGTTATCCCACACAGGCCAAAGAAAACCAAAATCTGTGAAGTCTTGTTTAAAGAGGTAGCATGACCTCTTTAAGAGGAGAGGAGGGGAGAGGAGAGGAGAGGAGAGGAGAGGAGAGGAGAGGAGAGGAGAGGAAAGGAGAGGAGAGGAGGAAATGGTCTGTCATAGTTACTCCTCATGGGTTGTTAGTGATCCCCGCTCTGCCTGGAACACCGTCCCCATACCCCCCACCCCCTCCGTCTCCCCTCTCTCTGGGCCAAAGCCTGCTGAACCATGTAAGTCCCTACCATCAGGCTTGGATGACCCCAAATGGGATTGGCAGACCACGAACGCTGAGGTCACCAGTCCAACAACATCAGTTTCCACATTAGCGGAGAGATAAGAGCCTAAAAGGAAACATCAAATTCTGAAAGAACATCAACAGAGACCAACCTTGACCAGCAATTAAACACTACAACACTTTCAGTGAAACACCTGTAAGTATCATTTAAATAGATAATTCCACATAGGTAGATTAGTTGATTTTGAGACAGAGAGAGAGATGAGTACTGCTTTATGGACCCCAGATGGAGCTGCAGTAGTCCCCTTGTTTCCCTGTAGAGCTGTAGCTCTGTGTGTCTGTCTGTGTGTGTGTGTGTGTGCTTCCTTTTCACTAAATGTATTATATGTAGAGATAGCTCCCTAGGCCCCAGAGTTGCCTGTGTTGAAGGCCCCAGAGAGGCCCCTGGGTAAAAAGCCCCAGAGCCCCCCGTTTGAAGGCCTCAGAGAGGCCCCTGGGTAAAAAGCCCCAGAGGGCCTCCCGGTTGAAGGCCCCAGAGAGCCCATTAGCCAGCCGATAGGGTCCCTAAGTGTCACCCATGAAATCAGAATGTTAGGGTATGAAAAACAGGGGACGGCCCAACAGTAATTCTGAAAACGGGACGGCCCGACAGTAATTCTGAAAACATGGGACGGTTCTGAAAACATGGGACGGACCGACAGTAATTCTGAAAACGGGACGGCCCGACAGTAATTCTGAAAACAGGGGACGGACCGGCAGTAATTCTGAAAACATGGGACGGTTCTGAAAACATGGGACGGACCGACAGTAATTCTGAAAACATGGGACGGTTCTGAAAACATGGGACGGACCGACAGTAATTCTGAAAACGGGACGGACCGGCAGTAATTCTGAAAACATGGGACGGTTCTGAAAACATGGGACGGACCGACAGTAATTCTGAAAACATGGGACGGTTCTGAAAACATGGGACGGACCGACAGTAATTCTGAAAACAGGGTCGGACCGACAGTAATTCTGAAAACGGGGGACGGTTCTGAAAACATGGGACGGACCGACAGCAATTCTGAAAACAGGGTCGGACCGACAGTAATTCTGAAAACGGGGGACGGTTCTGAAAACATGGGACGGACTGACAGCAATTCTGAAAACAGGGTCGGACCGACAGTAATTCTGAAAACGGGGGACGGTTCTGAAAACATGGGACGGACCGGCAGTAATTCTGAAAACAGGGGACGGACAGACAGTAATTCTGAAAACAGGGGACGGACCGACAGTAATTCTGAAAACAGGGCACGGACCGACAGTAATTCTGAAAACGGGGGACGGTTCTGAAAACATGGGACGGACTGACAGCAATTCTGAAAACAGGGTCGGACCGACAGTAATTCTGAAAACGGGGGACGGTTCTGAAAACATGGGACGGACTGACAGCAATTCTGAAAACAGGGTCGGACCGACAGTAATTCTGAAAACGGGGGACGGTTCTGAAAACATGGGACGGACCGGCAGTAATTCTGAAAACAGGGGATGGACAGACAGTAATTCTGAAAACAGGGGACGGACCGACAGTAATTCTGAAAACAGGGCACGGACCGACAGTAATTCTGAAAACATGGGACAGACCGACAGTAATTCTGAAAACATGGGACGGACCGACAGTAATTCTGAAAACAGGGGACGGACCGACAGTAATTCTGAAAACAGGGGACGGTTCTGAAAACATGGGACGGACCGACAGTAATTCTGAAAACAGGGGACGGTTCTGAAAACATGGGACGGACTGACAGTAATTCTTAAAACATGGGACGGACCAACAGTAATTCTGAAAACAGGGGACGGTTCTGAAAACATGGGACGGACTGACAGTAATTCTGAAAACAGGGGACGGACCGACAGTAATTCTGAAAACATGGGACGGACCGACAGTAATTCTGAAAACATGGGACGGACCGACAGTAATTCTGAAAACATGGGACGGACCGACAGTAATTCTGATAACAGGGGACGGCCCGGCAGTAATTCTGAAAACATGGGACGGTTCTGAAAACGGGACGGACCGACAGTAATTCTGAAAACAGAGGACGGACCGACAGTAATTCTGAAAACCCAGACGTGTGTGTGTGTGTGTGTGTGTGTGTGTGTGTGTGTGTGTGTGTGTGTGTGTGTGTGTGTGTGTGTGTGTGTGTGTGTGTGTGTGTGTGTGTGTGTGTGTGTGTGTGTGTGTGTGTGTGTGTGCGTGTGTGCGTGTGTGCGTGTGTTTCCCTACCCTTTTGTATCTGCCCAGTAGAAACCCATTCTGCGTAGTTGAGTGACAGAGAGAGAAGATAAATTCTCCAGATTTACGACGTCCATAATAGTTTAATGTCTGGGTTTGACAGTGATATGGAGGGGGAAGTGAAGAGGCTCTGAGTAAGGGTCTGGCCCAGAGGCTTTTAACGTCACATCGGATGACAGTAACTTTCTCCATGCAGATTAAATTGGTGTTTACAGATCTGCCCTGGGTGTATTCTGTGCCTCCCCCCGCTTCTGCAGACACTGATGCTTACAACTTTACAGTCACTGGTATAGTGCTGTGGTCAGAACAGTCAACTTTACAGTCACTGGTATACTGCTGTGGTCAGAACAGTCAACTTTACAGTCACTGGTATACTGCTGTGGTCAGAACAGTCAACTTTACAGTCACTGGTATACTGCTGTGGTCAGAACAGTCAACTTTACAGTCACTGGTATACTGCTGTGGTCAGAACAGTCAACTTTACAGTCACTGATATACTGCTGTGGTCAGGACAGTCAACTTTACAGATACTGGTATACTGCTGTGGTCAGAACAGTCAACTTTACAGTCACTGGTATACTGCTGTGGTCAGAACAGTCAACTTTACAGTCACTGGTATACTGCTGTGGTCAGAACAGTCAACTTTACAGTCACTGGTATACTGCTGTGGTCAGAACAGTCAACTTTACAGTCACTGATATACTGCTGTGGTCAGGACAGTCAACTTTACAGATACTGGTATACTGCTGTGGTCAGAACAGTCAACTTTACAGTCACTGGTATACTGCTGTGGTCAGAACAGTCAACTTTACAGTCACTGGTATACTGCTGTGGTCAGAACAGTCAACGTTACAGTCACTGGTATACTGCTGTGGTCAGAACAGTCAACTTTACAGTCACTGGTATACTGCTGTGGTCAGAACAGTCAACTTTACAGTCACTGGTATACTGCTGTGGTCAGAACAGTCAACTTTACAGTCACTGGTATACTGTTGTGGTCAGAACAGTCAACTTTACAGTCACTGGTATACTGCTGTGGTCAGAACAGTCAACTTTACAGATACTGGTATACTGCTGTGGTCAGAACAGTCAACTTTACAGTCACTGGTATACTGCTGTGGTCAGGACAGTCAACTTTACAGTCACTGGTATACTGCTGTGGTCAGAACAGTCAACTTTACAGTCACTGGTATACTGCTGTGGTCAGAACAGTCAACTTTACAGTCACTGGTATACTGCTGTGGTCAGAACAGTCAACTTTACAGATACTGGTATACTGCTGTGGTCAGAACAGTCAACTTTACAGTCACTGGTATACTGCTGTGGTCAGAACAGTCAACTTTACAGTCACTGGTATACTGCTGTGGTCAGAACAGTCAACTTTACAGTCACTGGTATACTGCTGTGGTCAGAACAGTCAACTTTACAGTCACTGGTATACTGCTGTGGTCAGAACAGTCAACTTTACAGATACTGGTATACTGCTGTGGTCAGAACAGTCAACTTTACAGTCACTGGTATACTGCTGCTGTCAGAACAGTCAACTTTACAGATACTGGTATACTGCTGTGGTCAGAACAGTCAACTTTACAGATACTGGTATACTGCTGTGGTCAGAACAGTCAACTTTACATATACTGGGCCTGTCATGTGGATCTCAGACCCTGATACATCTCACTACTGCTGTGGTCAGAACAGTCAACTTTACAGACACTGGGCCTGTCATGTGGATCTCAGACCCTGATACATCTCACTACTGCTGTGGTCAGAACAGTCAACTTTACAGACACTGGGCCTGTCATATGGATCTCAGACCCTGATACATCTCACTACTGCTGTGGTCAGAACAGTCAACTTTACAGACACTGGGCCTGTCATATGGATCTCAGACCCTGATACATCTCACTACTGCTGTGGTCAGAACAGTCAACTTTACAGACACTGGGCCTGTCAATGGATCTCAGACCCTTACATCTCACTACTGCTGTGGTCAGAACAGTCAACTTTACAGACACTGGGCCTGTCATGTGGATCTCAGACCCTGATACATCACTACTGCTGTGGTCAGAACAGTCAACTTTACAGACACTGGGCCTGTCATATGGATCTCAGACCCTGATACATCTCACTACTGCTGTGGTCAGAACAGTCAACTTTACAGACACTGGGCCTGTCATATGGATCTCAGACAGTGATACTTCACACTACAGTGTTACTGCGTTTAAAAATTGTTCCCCTACAACAGAGAGTTTTACAGCTGGACAATAGAAGAATGTTTGAATTTTAAAAAATCCTTTTATGTTTGTTGAGTGTTAAATAAAAACATTTTTTTTAAATAATAGTTTTTTTTTCCTGTGAACCACATTGTGTTACTACATGCCATGTCTGAAATGTGCTGTATAAATAAAGCTTGATTCGATTTTGAAAATGTATCGGTGAAACGACAATTGTTCGATATAATATTGTCTGTGTCTGTTTATCTCGAAGCTTAAAGAGCGGTAATAATAGGAATGTTCGTCCTTGCGATGTTGGATCTTGTTTACTGACTGTAATCAAGGGCATCTTTGTTTACAACACACTCAAGACTGTGACGTACCGACTGGTACTTTCAATATGGAAATAATCATTAACAATCAAGACAAAGTAGCATTGGAAAATACATTAAAGTGATACTTTGGGATTTTTTAAATGAGGCCTGTTATCTACTGACCCAGAGTCAGATGAGGTCCTTTATCTACTGACCCAGAGTCAGATGAGGCCCTTTATCTACTGACCCAGAGTCAGTTAGATGTTTACATAGTTATAAAAACATTTAAATAAAAGGTCATATTTACTGTTACTTTTCCATTTTATATTTTATTTTAATTAAAACCAAAACAATCTGATCACAATAAAACCCTCTATCATACCATATGCTATATATAATCAATATATAATCTATATAGTCAATATACAATCAATATATAATCTATATTTAAATAATATATAATCTATATATAATCAATATATAATCTATATACAATCAATATATAATCTATATATAATCTATATATACTCAATATATAATCTATATTTAAATAATATATAATCTATATATAATCAATATATAATCTATATACAATCAATATATAATCTATATATAATCTATATATACTCAATATATAATCTATATATAATCTATATATAATCATTATACAATCAATATATAATCTATATATAATCAATATACAATCAATATATAATCTATATATAATCTGTAACAGCATTCGTCTGTTGAAAGAAGAGAGTCGGACCGAAATGCAGCGTGTTGGTTACTCATGACTTTAATGAATGAAAACGCGGTACATGAAATAACTGATACTAAATACAAAAACAACAGAACGGAACGTGAAACTAATTACAGCCTATCTGGTGACTACAACACAGAGACAGGTACAAACACCCACCAAATACAAAGCGAACTCAGGCTACCTAAATACGGTTCCCAATCCGAGACAACGAGAATCACCTGACTCCAATTGAGAACGGCCTCAGGCAGCCAAGCCTAACTAGACACACCCCTAATCATACACAATCCCAATTAATACAAACCCCAATACGAAACACAACATATAAACCCATGTCACACCCTGGCCTACCCAAACATATAACAAAAACACAAAATACAATGACCAAGGCATGACATAATCTATATACAATCTATATATAATCTATATATAATCTATATTTAATCAATATATAACACACAATATAATAACTATACTTAATAATAATATAATATCTATATAATCAATATATAATCTATATATAATCAATATAAAACACACAATATAATAACTATACTTAATAATAATATAATATCTATATAATCCATATATAATCTATATTTAATCTATATATAATCTATATTTAATCTATATATAATCTATATATAATCAATATATAATCTATATTTAATCTATATATAATCTATATATAATCAATATATAATCTATATTTAATCTATATATAATCTATATATAATCTATCAATATAAAAACTATACTTAATAATAATATAATCTCTATATAATCTATATATAATCTATATTTAATCTATATAAAACACACAATATAATAACAACATGTTGGTTATGTACAGGAACAGCGATGTGTTGATGAGATCCAGGGATATAATAATAATAATAATAATAATAGTAATAGTAATAATAATAATATATAATAATATATAATAATAATATATAATAATAATAATAATAATAATAATAATAATAATAATAATATCTATATAGTCTACAGAGTCTACAATATGTGAGCATGTCAGTAGTCACTACAGTCTGAAACGTTATGTGGGTATTCATTATAGGGTGGTTTGGAGAGGTATTTGTGAATCCTGACTAGATCCTGAGCCAGTGTCTTCTACAGTCTGTATGTGAGTCTTTATTTCAGCAGTGTAAACACCCTGATATAGATATGCAGCAGTAGCCTTTCTACGGTATGTGAGTACAGCAGTACGAAGCCTTTACCTACAGTAGTCTATGTGATTATTAATATCAAGGCAGTAAACAGAGGGTCCCCTATGAGATGGGTTGTTACCCAGTTGTGGCCCCCGGCGCAGGATTGATCCACTTCAGCTGAGCAGCAGGGGGGGACGGCTCTGTCTGGGCCCAGCTGGGCTCCAGATCAATAAGGGTAATACATGTAGGGTCCCCGGGGCCACGCATTAAAGATTTGAGGCCTCCTGGATGCCTGCTTCGTTGCCAATGATGAACATTCCTGGTGACAAGACGTCACTTCAGAAGTGCGGTGCGGTTAAAAACTGGAATCCATAGTTGCTACATTTTGGGACGTACTGTATAAATGAACGTTGCATATTGATTATTGAGTAATAAATAAGAAATATAATCTAACGTAATCGCCTCGCTTTGTTCAACCGCAATTCCTCATCAGAACCCAAAATACAAGCATGTTTAACTCCAATGTTTCTAAACTGTGTAAAGAAACACTGTTTATAGCCTGAAAACAAGGTTCAACTATACGTTTGATGTCATGAATTGTCAGTCCTTGAGTCCATTGCTCGATCTATTACTTTCTACAGTCCCTCAGCTGTTAACCGTGGCGGGATAACCACGTTGTTTGTTGTTTGAACTGCAGATTGCCCTTTTAATGTCAATGTGATTACCTGCATCCAGTCTAGTCTAGTTCTACGGTCTCTCACCTCCGATTTTGTTAAGAGCATAATTGCACTTTAAAGAGTTGTGGGAGGGGAGGGGGGGGGGTGACTGCACATAATGTAGGTCGAGTAGAAACCATAGAAGTCGTTATTTAAGCTTTAGGCCTTTAATTTTAATGCTAAAGGCTGGAAGATTGTTTATAAAATTTGCGAATGATTTTCTTTTCAGTTGTATTTTTTCCCCCCCAACAACATTCCTGGTTTGATGCCAATTATTTTTATATAACTATGACACCGTTGCCTGCCATTTTCACTGTTGATGTAATGTACAGGTTTATTTCCAGTGTCGCGTAATGCTGTTGACAGCGGGCAAGTTTCCGACCCTTCGGTTACACTTGTTTACACTGAGTTGCACTGGGGTCAGAACACAATCAAGGTTACATTAAGACACCGTGGAGCCTGCGTTTTGGACGTTACCATGGTTGCGTTCCCGACCCCAGTGGAAACACGTGTAACTTCAGGGTCAGAATCTTTTGTCAACATGCAGAACAGATAGGCAACCATGGTAACGTCCAAAACGCCTGCGGTGGCCACTGCTAGCAGGCTTGACGATGAAAAGGGCAGTTGTCCTGGAAAACGAGCGGTAATTGCAGTCTTCTCGATGTATCGTTGGCAGTACAGTGGCACGTCCCATCTCACTTTTTCTAATCCATAACCCCGCCCCCGGCTCCACGGTGTCTTAATAATGTAACCTTGATTGTGTTCTGACCCCAGTGCAACTCAATGTAAACAAGTGTAACTGAAGGGTCGGAAACTTCCGGCAATCCCACATTGTGATATAGACGACACAATGGTCCTGAATGGACTCTTTCAATGTTTCCACCTGACTTACTGATGTGGCTGAATAGAGACATGCAAATTGGGCACTTGCTGGTCTATTCTCTCTTTACCCAGTGTGTATGTGTAAGTGTGCATGTGCGCACGTGTGTGTGTGTGTGTGTGAGTGTGTAGATAAGAGCCTGGCCAGTGCCCTGCTGCTACACCTTTGACTCTGTGTGCCTCTGCTTGGGCTGATTAAAGGTGGAACCCAGCTGAAGAAGTCAGGTTGGTCTCTCCATCTTTTTCTGCCTCTCCAGCCACCCTTAACAAAACACTGAAGTCATTTACAGGCATCAGTTGTCTCCTGGCCTCTTTTTAAAGAGGCCTTCGTAATTCTGTTCTCCAGCCATTTTAGGAGGGGGTTGGGACAGGGTAGCTACAGGACAGCCATTTTAGGAGGGGGTTGGGACAGGGTAGCTACATGGAAGGTTGAAATTGTATTTGTCTCAGGGTTTATTTTGATAACATGCGTGACAATCAGCTTTTTCCAACTTTTATGTCATCTAGCTTACCTGTGTTACTTACCACTTACTACCACTTAGCTCACCTGGGTTACTTACCACTTAGCTAACCTGGGTTACTTACCACTTATCTAACCTGGGTTACTTACCACTTATCTAACCTGGGTTACTTACCACTTATCTAACCTGGGTTACTTACCACTTAGCTAACCTGGGTTACTTACCACTTATCTAACCTGGGTTACTTACCACTTATCTAACCTGGGTTACTTACCACTTAGCTAACCTGGGTTACTTACCACTTAGTTTACCTGGGTTACTTACCACATACTACCACTTAGCTAACCTGGGTTACTTACCACTTAGTTTACCTCGGTTACTTACCACTTAATTTACCTGAGTTTACTTACCACTTAGCTTACCTCGATTACTTACCACTTAGCTATTATTGGTTACTTACCACTTAGCTTGTCTGGGTTACTTACCACTTAGCTATTATTGGTTACTTACCACTTAGCTTATCTGGGTTACTTACGACTTAGCTTATCTGGGTTACTTACCACTTAGCTTATATGGGTTACTTACCACTTAGCTAACCTGGGTTACTTACCACTTAGCTAACCTGGGTTACTTACCACTTAGTTTACATCGGTTACTTACCACTTAATTTACCTGAGTTTACTTACCACTTAGCTTACCTCGATTACTTACGACTTAGCTTATCTGGGTTACTTACCACTTAGCTTACCTGGGTTACTTACCACTTAGCTTGTCTGGGTTACTTACCACTTAGCTTATCTGGGTTACTTACCACCTATCTTACCTGGGTTACTTACCACTTAGCTTATCTGGGTTACTTACCACTTAGCTTACCTGGGTTACTTACCACTTAGCTTGTCTGGGTTACTTACCACTTAGCTTATCTGGGTTACTTACCACTTAGCTTATCTGGGTTACTTACCACTTAGCTTACCTGGGTTACTTAATACTTAGCTTATCTGGGTTACTTACCACTTAGCTTACCTGGGTTACTTACCACTTAGCTTGTCTGGGTTACTTACCACTTAGCTTACCTGGGTTACTTACCACTTACTACCACTTATCTAACCTGGGTTACTTACCACTTATCTAACCTGGGTTACTTACCACTTATCTAACCTGGGTTACTTACCACTTAGCTTACCTGGGTTACTTACCACATACTACTACTTAGCTTTTCTGGGTTACTTACCACTTACCACTTATCTGGGTTACTTACCACTTAGCTTGTCTGGGTTACTTACCACTTAGCTTATCTGGGTTACTTACCACTTAGCTTACCTGGGTTACTTAACACTTATCTAACCTGGGTTACTTACCACTTATCTAACCTGGGTTACTTACCACTTATCTAACCTGGGTTACTTACCACTTATCTAACCTGGGTTACTTACCACTTAGCTTACCTGGGTTACTTACCACATACTACCACTTAGCTTTTCTGGGTTACTTACCACTTACCACTTATCTGGGTTACTTACCACTTAGCTTGTCTGGGTTACTTACCACTTAGCTTACCTGGGTTACTTAACACTTAGCTTATCTGGGTTACTTACCACTTAGCTTACCTGGGTTACTTAACACTTAGCTTATCTGGGTTACTTACCACTTAGCTTACCTGGGTTACTTAACACTTAGCTTATCTGGGTTACTTACCACTTAGCTTACCTGGGTTACCTACCACCTATCTTACCTGGGTTACTTACCGTGGGGTAAGAGATCCTAGAACGTAACCAGACTCCACTACATCATTAGGGGTGTAGTATATCCTATAGGACACCATATCAGAGCTCCTAGAACGTAACCAGACTTCACTACATCATTAGGGGTGTAGTATATCCTATAGGACACCATATCAGAGCTCCTAGAACGTAACCAGACTCCACTACATCATTAGGAGTGTAGTATATCCTATAGGACACCATATCAGAGCTCCTAGAACGTAACCAGACTCCACTATATCATTAGGGGTGTAGTATATCCTATAGGACACCATATCAGAGCTCCTAGAACGTAACCAGACTCCACTACATCATTAGGGGTGTAGTATATCCTATAGGACACCATATCAGAGCTCCTAGAACGTAACCAGACTCCACTACATCATTAGGAGTGTAGTATATCCTATAGGACACCATATCAGAGCTCCTAGAACGTAACCAGACTCCACTATATCATTAGGGGTGTAGTACTTTAACTATGCCACTTTGTTTACATACTCATCTCATATGTATATACTGAACTTGTTACCATCTATTGTATCTTGCCTATGCCGCTCTGTACCATCACTCATTCATATATCCTTATGTACATGTTCTTTATCCCCTTACACTGTGTATAAGACAGTAGTTTTAGAATTGTTAGTTAGATTACTTGTTGGTTATTACTGCATTGTCGGAACTAGAAGCACAAGCATTTCGCTACACTCGCATTAACATCTGCTAACCATGTGTATGTGACAAATAACATTTGATTTGATTTCATTTTGTGTTTTATTCTCCTACATTCAATTCACATTTCCACAAACTTCAGTGTTTCCTTTCAAATGGTACCACAAATATGCATGTACTTGCTTCAGGGCATGAGATACAGGCAGTTATATTTGGGTCATTTAGGTCGAACAATGTCAAAAAGGGGTATAAAAAGGGGTATATCCCTAGAAGAACAGACCCTGTATATAGTCCCCTTCCCCCTATATATACCTCCTACTGACCCTGTATATAGTCACCTTCCCCCTATATATACCTCCTACTGACCCTGTATATAGTCACCTTCCCCCTATATATACCTACTACTGACCCTGTATATAGTCACCTTCCCCCTATATATACCTACCTCCTACTGACCCTGTATATAGTCACCTTCCCCCTATACATATCTACCTCCTACTGACCCTGTATATAGTCTCCTTCCCCCTATATATATATACCTCCTACTGACCCTGTATATAGTCTCCTTCCCCCTATATATACCTACTACTGACCCTGTATATAGTCACCTTCCCCCTATACATACCTACCTCCTACTGACCCTGTATATAGTCACCTTCCCCCTATACATACCTACCTACTACTGACCCTGTATATAGTCACCTTCCCCCTATACATATCTACCTCCTACTGACCCTGTATATAGTCACCTTCCCCCTATACATATCTACCTCCATCACTCCAGTATCCCTGTCATCTTCCCCCTATACATATCTACCTCCATCCCTATACATATCTACCTCCATCACTCCAGTATCCCTGTCATCTTCCCCCTATACATATCTACCTCCATCACTCCAGTATCCCTGTCCCCTTCCCCCTTAACATATCTACCTCCATCACTCCAGTATCCCTGTCCCCTTCCCCCTATACATATCTACCTCCATCACTCCAGTATCCCTGTCCCCTTCCCCTTAACATATCTACCTCCATCACTCCAGTATCCCTGTCTCCTTCCCCCTATACATATCTACCTCCATCACCACAGTATCCCTGTCATCTTCCCCCTATACATATCTACCTCCATCACTCCAGTATCCCTGTCTCCTTCCCCCTTAACATATCTACCTCCATCACTCCAGTATCCCTGTCTCCTTCCCCCTATACATATCTACCTCCATCACTCCAGTATCCCTGGCCCCTTACCCCTCTACATATCTACCTCCATCACTCCAATATCCCTGTCTCCTTACCCCTCTACATATCTACCTCCATCACTCCAGTATCCCTGTCTCCTTCCCCCTATACATATCTACCTCCATCACTCCAGTATCCCTGTCTCCTTCCCCCTATACATATCTACCTCCATCACTCCAGTATCCCTGTACATTGTTAATATGCTACAGACCCTGTATATAGTCACCTTCCCACTATACATATCTACCTGCATCACTACAGTATCCCTGTCTCCTTCCCCCTATACATATCTACTTCCATCACTCCAGTATCCCTGTCCCCTTCCCCCTATACATATCTACCTCCATCACTCCAGTATCCCTGTCCCCTTACCCCTCTACATATCTACCTCCATCACTCCAATATCCCTGTCTCCTTCCCCCTCTACATATCTACCTCCATCACTCCAGTATCCCTGTCTCCTTCCCCCTCTACATATCTACCTCCATCACTCCAGTATCCCTGTCTCCTTACCCCTCTACATATCTACCTCCATCACTCCAATATCCCTGTCTCCTTACACCTCTACATATCGACCTCCATCACTCCAGTATCCCTGTCCCCTTACCCCTCTACATATCTACCTCCATCACTCCAATATCCCTGTCTCCTTACACCTCTACATATCTACCTCCATCACTCCAATATCCCTGTCTCCTTACACCTCTACATATCTACCTCCATCACTCCAGTATCCCTGTACATTGTTAATATGCTACAGACCCTGTATATAGTCACCTTCCCCCTATACATATCTACCTCCTACTGACCCTGTATATAGTCACCTTCCCCCTATACATATCTACCTCCATCACTCCAATATCCCTGTCCCCTTCCCCCTATACATATCTACCTCCATCACTACAGTATCCCTGTCCCCTTAACCCTATACATATCTACCTCCATTACTCCAGTATCCCTGTCTCCTTACCCCTATGCATATCTACCTCCATCACTCCAGTATCCCTGTCTCCTTCCCCCTATACATATCTACCTCCTACTGACCCTGTATATAGTCACCTTCCCCCTATACATATCTACCTCCATCACTCCAGTATCCCTGTCTCCTTCCCCCTATACATATCTACCTCCATCACTCCAGTATCCCTGTACATTGTTAATATGCTACAGACCCTGTATATAGTCACCTTACCCCTCTACATATCTACCTCCATCACTCCAGTATCCCTGTCCCCTATACATATCTACCTCCATCACTACAGTATCCCTGTCCCCTTACCCCTCTACATATCTACCTCCATCACTCCAGTATCCCTGTCCCCTTACCCCTATACATATCTACCTCCATCACTCCAATATCCCTGTCTCCTTACACCTCTACATATCTACCTCCATCACTCCAGTATCCCTGTCTCCTTACACCTCTACATATCTACCTCCATCACTCCAATATCCCTGTCTCCTTACACCTCTACATATCTACCTCCATCACTCCAGTATCCCTGTACATTGTTAATATGGTACTGAACTGACCCTGTATATAGATTCTTACTTTCTGTGTTCTTCTTATTTCTTATTAATATTTATTGTGTGTTATTGTTCTACCATTTCATTTAGTATTACATTGATATTGATTACAGTCGAGATGGGAAGAAAGTCCGCCACCCCTCTACATCTCCTCCTGCTCCTCCTCCTCTCTGCTCTCTCCTCTCGACTCCTCTAACCCCCTCCACCCCCTGCGCCTCATCCTCCACCTCCAGCTCCTCCTCCTCTATCTCCACCTCCTCCTTCTCTCTACACATCCCTCCTCTCCTCCACCACCACCTCCCTTCTCTCTACTCCTCCACCTCTCTCCTTTATATTCCACCCTTCTATCACGAACATGCTCCTCCTTCTCTTACCTCTACACTCCTCCACCTGCCTCCATCCTCTCCTTCCCCTCCCTCCTCTCCAACTCACTCCACCTCCCTCCTCTCTCCACCTCCCTCCAACTACCTCCTCTCTCCTCCTCCACCTCCCTCTTCTCTCCTCCTCCCTCCACCTCCCTCTTCTCTCCTCCTCCCTCCACCTACCTCTTCTCTCCTCCTCGACCTCGCTCTTCCCCTCTACCTCCCTCCTCTCTCCTCCTCCCTCCACATCCCTCCTCTCTCCTCCTCCACCTCCCTCCTCTCTCCTCCCTTCACCTCCCTCCTCTCTCTCCTCCTCCTCCACCTCCCTCCTCTCTTCCTCCTCCTCCCTCCACCTCCCTCCTCTCTCCTCCTCCTCCCTCTCCCTCCTCTCTCCTCCTCCACCCCCTCCTCTCTCCTCCTCCACCTCCCTCCTCTCTCCTCCTCCACCTCCCTCCTCTCCTCCTCCACCTCCCTCCAACTAATTCCTACTCATGCATCCACCTACCACCTCTCCTCCACCCTTCTTTCTCCTCCCTCCACCTCCCTCCTCTCTCCTCTTCCCTCCACCTACCTCCTCTCTCCTTCTCCACCTCCCTGCTCTCTCCTCCCTCCACCTACCTCCTCTCTCCTCCTCCACCTCCCTCCTCTCTCCTCCTCCCTCCACCTTCCTCCTCTCTCCTCCCTTCACCTCCCTCCTCTCTCCTCCTCCTCCACCTCCCTCCTCTCCTCCTCCACCTCCCTCCTCTCCTCCTCCTTCTTCCTCCACCTCCCTCCTCCCTCCTCCTGCACCTCCCTCTTCTCTCCTCCTCCACCCCCTCCTCTCTCCTCCTCCACCTCCCTCTTCTCTCCCTCCTCCCTCCACCTCCCTCTTCTCTCCTCCTCCCTCCACCTACCTCTTCTCTCCTCCTCGACCTCGCTCTTCCCCTCTACCTCCCTCCTCTCTCCCTCCTCCCTCCACATCCCTCCTCTCTCCCTCCTCCACCTCCCTCCTCTCTCCTCCCTTCACCTCCCTCCTCTCTCCTCCTCCTCCACCTCCCTCCTCTCTTCCTCCTCCTCCCTCCACCTCCCTCCTCTCTCCTCCTCCACCTCCCTCCTCTCTCCTCCTCCACCCCCTCCTCTCTCCTCCTCCACCTCCCTCCTCTCTCCTCCTCCACCTCCCTCCTCTCCTCCTCCACCTCCCTCCAACTAATTCCTACTCATGCATCCACCTACCACCTCTCCTCCACCCTTCTTTCTCCTCCCTCCACCTCCCTCCTCTCTCCTCTTCCCTCCACCTACCTCCTCTCTCTCCTTCTCCACCTCCCTGCTCTCTCCTCCCCCTCCACCTACCTCCTCTCTCCTCCTCCACCTCCCTCCTCTCTCCTCCTCCCTCCACCTTCCTCCTCTCTCCCTCCCTTCACCTCCCTCCTCTCTCCTCCTCCTCCACCTCCCTCCTCTCCTCCTCCACCTCCCTCCTCTCCTCCTCCTTCTTCCTCCACCTCCCTCCTCCCTCCTCCTGCACCTCCCTCTTCTCTCCTCCTCCACCCCCTCCTCTCTCCTCCTCCACCTCCCTCCTCTCTCCTCCTGCACCTCCCTCCTCTCCTCTCCTCCTAATTTAGTATTACATTGATATTGATTACAGTCGAGCTGGGAAGAAAGTGCACCACCCCTCTACACCTCCTCCTGCTCCTCCTCCTTCTCCTCTCTGCTTTCTCCTCTCAACTCCTCTAACCCCCTCCACCCCCTGCGCCTCATCCTCCACCTCCTGCTCCTCCTCCTCCCTCCTCTCTCCTCCTCCACCTCCCTCCTCTCTCCTCCTCCAGCCCCTCCTCTCTCCTCCTCCACCTCCCGCCTCTCTCCTCCTCCACCTCCCTCCTCTCCTCCTCCACCTCCCTCCAACTAATTCCTACTCATGCTTCCACCTACCACCTCTCCTCCACCCTTCTTTCTCCTCCCTCCACCTCCCTCCTCTCTCCTCTTCCCTCCACCTACCTCCTCTCTCCTTCTCCACCTCCATGCTCTCCTCCCTCCTCCACCATCCTCTCTACTTCTCCACCACCTGCTCTGTGCTCTGATGGTAAAGGGAGGGAGCCAGGACTTATTTGTGTGAGTGAGAGTGTGTGTGTGTGTGTGTCTGAGTGTGTGTGTGTGTGTGTGTGTGTGTGTGTGTGTGTGTGTGTGTGTGTGTGTGTGTGTGTGTGTGTGTGTGTGTGTGTGTGTGTGTGTGTGTGTGTGTGTGTGTGTGTGTGTGTGTGTGTGTGTGAGTGTGTGTGTGTGTGTGTGTCTGTGAGTGAGTGAGTGAGTGAGTGAGTGAGTGAGTGCGTCTGTGTGTGTGTGTGTGTGTGTGTGTGTGTGTGTGTGTGTGTGTGTGTGTGTGTGTGTGTGTGTGTGTGTGTGTGTGTGTGTGTGTGTGTGTGTGTGTGTGTGTGTGTGTGTGTGTGTGTGTGTGTGTGTGTGTTCACCACCTGCTCTGTGCTCTGATGGTAAAGGGAGGGAGCCAGGACTTATTTGTGTGAGTGAGAGTGTGTGTGTGTGTGTGTCTGAGTGTGTGTGTGTGTGTGTGTGTGTGTGTGTGTGTGTGTGTGTGTGTGTGTGTGTGTGTGTGTGTGTGTGTGTGTGTGTGTGTGTGTGTGTGTGTGTGTGTGTGTGTGTGTGTGTGTGTGTGTGTGTGAGTGAGTGAGTGAGTGAGTGAGTGAGTGAGTGAGTGAGTGCGTCTGTGTGTCTGTGTGTGTGTGTGTGTGTGTGTGTGTGTGTGTGTGTGTGTGTGTGTGTGTGTGTGTGTGTGTGTGTGTGTGTGTGTGTGTGTGTGTGTGTGTGTGAACAGCGGGGTGCAGCACTGTCACAGCCTCTCTCTGCTGGATAACCCCCACTACTCTGGTTGCGTGAGTCTCTGACCTCTCTACTCTCACGACGACAGAGAGGCTTGAGTTCACAGCATCTCATTTAACTCCTTCACCGCAGTCCGTTGTCACCACCACTACTATTCCACTACCCCCACTATCCTACTACCCCCACTACCACTACTATTCCACTACCCCCACTATCCTACTACCCCCACTACCACTACTATTCCACTACCCCCACTATCCTACTACCCCCACTACCACTACTATCCTACTACCCCCACTATCCTACTACCCCCACTACCACTACTATCCTACTACCCCCACTATCCTACTACCCCCACTACCACTACTATCCTACTACCCCCACTATCCTACTACCCCCACTATCCCACTACCCCCACTACCACTACTACCCCACTACCCCCACTACCACTACTACCCCACTACCCCCACTACCACTACTATCCCACTACCCCCACTACCACTACTACCCCACTACCCCCACTACAACTACTATCCTACTACCCCCACTACCACTACTATCCTACTACTCCCACTACCACCACTACTATCCTACTACCCCCACTACCACCACTACCACTACTATCCTACTACCCCCACCACCACTACTATCCTACTACCCCCACTATCCTACTACCCCCACCACCACTGCTATCCTACTACCCCCACTATCCTACTACCACTACTATCCTACTACCACGACTATCCTACTACCACTACTATCCTACTACCCCCACCACCACTACTATCCTACTACCACTACTACCCCCACTACCACTACTATACTACTACCCCACTACCACTACTATCCTAATACCCCACTACCACTACTATCCTACTACCCCCACTACCACTACTATCCTAATACCCCACTACCACTACTATTCCACCACCACTACTATCCTAATACCCCACTACCACTACTATCCTACTACCCCCACTACCACTACTATCCTAATACCCCACTACCACTACTATTCCACTACCACTACTATCCTAATACCCCACTACCACTACTATCCTAATACCCCACTACCACTACTATCCTACTACCCCTACTACCACTACTATCCTAATACCCCACTACCACTACTATCCTAATACCCCACTACCACTACTATCCTAATACCCCACTACCACTACTATCCTAATACCCCACTACCACTACTATCCTACTACCCCACTACCACTACTATCCTACTACCCCACTACCACTACTATCCTACTACCCCTACTACCACTACTATCCTAATACCCCACTACCACTACTATCCTACTACCCCCACTACCACTACTATCCTACTACCCCCACTACTTTTACTATCCTACTACCCCCACTATCCTACTACCCCCTCTACCACTACTATCCTACTACCCCCACTACCACTACTATTCCACTACCCCCACTATCCTACTACCCCCACTACTATCCTACTACCACTACTATCCTACTACCACTACTATCCTTCTACCCCCCACTACCACTACTATCCTACTACCACTACTATCCTACTACCACTCCTATCCTACTACCCCCACTACCACTACTATCCTACTACCCCCACTACCACTACTATCCTACTACCCCCACTACCACTACTATCTTACTACCCCCACCACTACTATCCTACTACCCCCACTACCACTACTATCCTACTACCCCCACTACCACTACTATCCCACTACCACTACTATCCCACTACCACTACTATCTTACTACCCCCACCACTAATATCCTACTACCCCCACTACCACCACTACTATCCTACTACCCCCACTACCACTACTATCCTACTACCACTACTATCCTACTACCCCCCCACTACTATCCTACTACCACTAATGTCCTACTACCCCCACTACCACTACTATCCTACTACCACTACTATCCTACTACCCCCCCCACTACTATCCTACTACCACTACTATCCTACTACCCCCACTACCACTACTATCCTACTACCCCCACTACCACTACTATCCTACTACCCCCACTACCACTACTATCCTCCTACCCCCACTACCACTACTATCCTGCTACCCCCACTACCACTACTATCCTACTACCCCCCACTACCACTACTATCCTACTACCCCCACTACCACTATTATCCTGCTACCCCCACCACCACTACTATCCTGCTACCCCCACCACCACTACTATCCCACTACCCCCACTACCACTACTACCCCACTACCCCCACTACCACAACTATCCTGCTACCCCCACTACCACTACTATCCTACTACCCCCACTATCCTACTACCCCCACTACCACTACTATCCTACTACCCCCACTATCCTACTACCCCCACTATCCCACTACCCCCACTACCACTACTACCCCACTACCCCCACTACCACTACTACCCCACTACCCCCACTATCCTACTACCCCCACTATCCTACTACCCCCACTACCACTACTATCCTACTACCCCCACTACCACTACTATCCTACTACTCCCACTACCACCACTACTATCCTACTACCCCCACTACCACCACTACCACTACTATCCTACTACCCCCACTACCACTACTATGCTACTACCCCCACTACCACTAATATCCTACTACCCCCACTATCCTACTACCCCCACTACCACTACTATCCTACTACCCCCACTATCCTACTACCCCCACCACCACTGCTATCCTACTACCCCCACTATCCTACTACCACTACTATCCTACTACCACGACTATCCTACTACCACTACTATCCTACTACCCCCACCACCACTACTATCCTACTACCACTACTACCCCCACTACCTCTACTATACTACTACCCCACTACCACTACTATCCTAATACCCCACTACCACTACTATCCTACTACCCCCACTACCACTACTATCCTAATACCCCACTACCACTACTATTCCACTACCACTACTATCCTAATACCCCCACCACCACTACTATCCTGCTACCCCCACCACCACTACTATCCCACTACCCCCACTACCACTACTACCCCACTACCCCCACTACCACAACTATCCTGCTACCCACACTACCACTACTATCCTACTACCCCCACTATCCTACTACCCCCACTACCACTACTATCCTACTACCCCCACTATCCTACTACCCCCACTATCCCACTACCCCCACTACCACTACTACCCCACTACCCCCACTACCACTACTACCCCACTACCCCCACTATCCTACTACCCCCACTATCCTACTACCCCCACTACCACTACTATCCTACTACCCCCACTACCACTACTATCCTACTACTCCGACTACCACCACTACTATCCTACTACCCCCACTACCACCACTACCACTACTATCCTACTACCCCCACTACCACTACTATCCTACTACCCCCACTACCACTAATATCCTACTACCCCCACTATCCTACTACCCCCACTACCACTACTATCCTACTACCCCCACTATCCTACTACCCCCACCACCACTGCTATCCTACTACCCCCACTATCCTACTACCACTACTATCCTACTACCACGACTATCCTACTACCACTACTATCCTACTACCCCCACCACCACTACTATCCTACTACCACTACTACCCCCACTACCTCTACTATACTACTACCCCACTACCACTACTATCCTAATACCCCACTACCACTACTATCCTACTACCCCCACTACCACTACTATCCTAATACCCCACTACCACTACTATTCCACTACCACTACTATCCTAATACCCCCACTACCACTACTATCCTAATACCCCACTACCACTACTATCCTACTACCCCACTACCACTACTATCCTACTACCCTACTACCACTACTATCCTACTACCCCCACTACCACTACTATCCTACTACCCCCACTACTTTTACTATCCTACTACCCCCACTATCCTACTACCCCCTCTACCACTACTATCCTACTACCCCCACCACCACTACTATCCTACTACCCCCACTATCCTACTACCCCCACCACCACTACTATCCTACTACCCCCACTTTCCTACTACCCCCACTACCACTACTATTCCACTACCCCCACTATCCTACTACCCCCACTACTATCCTACTACCACTACTATCCTACTACCACTACTATCCTTCTACCCCCACTACCACTACTATCCTACTACCCCCACTACCACTACTATCCTACTACCCCCACTACCACTACTATCTTACTACCCCCACCACCACTACTATCCTACTACCCCCACTACCACTACTATCCTACTACCCCCCACCACCACTATCCTACTACCCCCCACTACCACTACTATCCTACTACCCCCACTACCACTACTATCCCACTACCACTACTATCCCACTACCACTACTATCTTACTACCCCCACCACTAATATCCTACTACCCCCACTACCACTACTATCCTACTACCACTACTATCCTACTACCCCCCCACTACTATCCTACTACCACTAATGTCCTACTACCCCCCACTACCACTACTATCCTACTACCCCCACTACCACTACTATCCTACTACCCCCACTACCACTACAATCCTACTACCCCCACTATCCTACTACCCCCACTACCACTACTGTCCTACGACCCCCACTACCACCACTACTATCCTACTACCCCCACTACCACTACTGTCCTACGACCCCCCACTACCACCACTACTATCCTACTACCCCCACTACTATCTTACTACCACTACTATCCTACTACCCCCCCCCACTACTACTCCCACTACCACTACTGTCCTACTACCCCCACTACCACTACTATCCTACTACCCCCACTACCACTACTATCCCACTACCACTACTATCTTACCCCCCACCACTAATATCCTACTACTACTATCTTCCTACTACCCCCACTACTATCCTACTACCACTACTATCCTACTACCCCCACTACTATCCACTACTATCCTACTACCCCCACTACCACTACTATCCTACTACCACTACTATCCTACTACCCCCCCCCACTACTATCCTACTACCACTACTGTCCTACTACCCCCACTACCACTACTATCCTACTACCCCCACTACTATCCTACTACCCCCACTACCACTACTATCCTCCTACTACCACTACTATCCTGCTACCCCCACTACCACTACTATCCTACTACCCCCCACTACCACTACTATCCTACTACCCCCACTACCACTATTATCCTACTACCCCCACTACCACTACTATCCTACTACCCCCACCACCACTACTATCCCACTACCCCCACTACCACTACTACCCCACTACCCCCACTACCACAACTATCCTGCTACCCCCACTACCACTACTATCCTACTACCCCCACTATCCTACTACCCCCACTACCACTACTATCCTACTACCCCCACTATCCTACTACCCCCACTATCCCACTACCCCCACTACCACTACTACCCCACTACCCCCACTACCACTACTACCCCACTACCCCCACTATCCTACTACCCCCACTATCCTACTACCCCCACTACCACTACTATCCTACTACCCCCACTACCACTACTATCCTACTACTCCCACTACCACCACTACTATCCTACTACCCCCACTACCACCACTACCACTACTATCCTACTACCCCCACTACCACTACTATCCTACTACCCCCACTACCACTAATATCCTACTACCCCCACTATCCTACTACCCCCACTACCACTACTATCCTACTACCCCCACTATCCTACTACCCCCACCACCACTGCTATCCTACTACCCCCACTATCCTACTACCACTACTATCCTACTACCACGACTATCCTACTACCACTACTATCCTACTACCCCCACCACCACTACTATCCTACTACCACTACTACCCCCACTACCTCTACTATACTACTACCCCACTACCACTACTATCCTAATACCCCACTATCACTACTATCCTACTACCCCCACTACCACTACTATCCTAATACCCCACTACCACTACTATTCCACTACCACTACTATCCTAATACCCCACTACCACTACTATCCTAATACCCCACTACCACTACTATCCTACTACCCCACTACCACTACTATCCTACTACCCTACTACCACTACTATCCTACTACCCCCACTACCACTACTATCCTACTACCCCCACTACTTTTACTATCCTACTACCCCCACTATCCTACTACCCCCTCTACCACTACTATCCTACTACCCCCACCACCACTACTATCCTACTACCCCCACTATCCTACTACCCCCACCACCACTACTATCCTACTACCCCCACTTTCCTACTACCCCCACTACCACTACTATTCCACTACCCCCACTATCCTACTACCCCCACTACTATCCTACTACCACTACTATCCTACTACCACTACTATCCTTCTACCCCCACTACCACTACTACCCTACTACCCCCACTACCACTACTATCCTACTACCCCCACTACCACTACTATCTTACTACCCCCACCACCACTACTATCCTACTACCCCCACTACCACTACTATCCTACTACCCCCCACCACCACTACTATCCTACTACCCCCACTACCACTACTATCCTACTACCCCCACTACCACTACTATCCCACTACCACTACTATCCCACTACCACTACTATCTTACTACCCCCACCACTAATATCCTACTACCCCCACTACCACTACTATCCTACTACCACTACTATCCTACTACCCCCCCACTACTATCCTACTACCACTAATGTCCTACTACCCCCCACTACCACTACTATCCTACTACCCCCACTACCACTACTATCCTACTACCCCCACTACCACTACAATCCTACTACCCCCACTATCCTACTACCCCCACTACCACTACTGTCCTACGACCCCCCACTACCACCACTACTATCCTACTACCCCCACTACCACTACTGTCCTACGACCCCCACTACCACCACTACTATCCTACTACCCCCACTACTATCTTACTACCACTACTATCCTACTACCCCCCCCCACTACTACTCCCACTACCACTACTGTCCTACTACCCCCACTACCACTACTATCCTACTACCCCCACTACCACTACTGTCCTACTACCCCCACTACCCCCACTACCACTACTATCTCACTACCACTACTATCCCACTACCACTACTATCCTACTACCCCCACTACCCCCACTACTATCCTACTACCACTACTATCCTAATACCCCACTACCACTACTATCCTACTACCCCCACTACCACTACTATCCTACTACCACTACTATCCTACTACCCCCACTACCACTACTATCCTACTACCACTACTATCCTACTACCCCCCACTACCACTACTATCCTACTACCCCCACTACCACTACTATCCCACTACCACTACTATCCCACTACCACTACTATCTTACTACCCCCACCACTAATATCCTACTACCCCCACTACCACTACTATCCTACTACCACTACTATCCTACTACCCCCACTACTATCCTACTACCACTAATGTCCTACTACCCCCCACTACCACTACTATCCTACTACCCCCACTACCACTACTATCCTACTACCCCCACTACCACTACAATCCTACTACCCCCACTATCCTACTACCCCCACTACCACTACTGTCCTACGACCCCCACTACCACCACTACTATCCTACTACCCCCACTACCACTACTGTCCTACGACCCCCACTACCACCACTACTATCCTACTACCCCCACTACTATCTTACTACCACTGCTATCCTACTACCCCCCCCCACTACTACTCCCACTACCACTACTGTCCTACTACCCCCACTACCACTACTATCCTACTACCCCCACTACCACTACTGTCCTACTACCCCCACTACCCCCACTACCACTACTATCTCACTACCACTACTATCCCACTACCACTACTATCCTACTACCCCCACTACCCCCACTACTATCCTACTACCACTACTATCCTAATACCCCACTACCACTACTATCCTACTACCCCCACTACCACTACTATCCTACTACCACTACTATCCTACTACCCCCACTACCACTACTATCCTACTACCACTACTATCCTACTACCACTACTATCCTACTACCCCCACTACCACTACTATCCTACTACCAGTACTATCCTACTATCTCCACCACCACTACTATCCTACTACCACTACTATCCTACTACCTCCACCACCACTACTATCCTACTACCACTACTATCCTACTACCCCCACCACCACTACTATCCTACTACCACTACTATCCTACTACCTCCACCACCACTACTGTCCTACTACCACTACTATCCTACTACCCCCACTACCACTACTATCCTACTACCACTACTATCCTACTACCCCCACTACCACTACTATCCTACTACCACTACTATCCTACTACCCCCACTACCACTACTATCCTACTACCCCCACTACCACTACTATCCTACTACCACTACTATCCTACTACCCCCACTACCACTACTATCCTACTACCCCCCCACTACCACTACTATCCTACTACCCCCCACTACCACTACTATCCTACTACCCCCACCACCACTACTATCCTACTACCCCCACCACCACTACTATCCTACTACCACTACTATCCTACTACCCCCACTACCACTACTATCCTACTACCACTACTATCCTACTACCCCCACTACCACTACTATCCTACTACCCCCACTACCACTACTATCCTACTACCACTACTATCCTACTACCCCCACTACCACTACTATCCTACTACCCCCCACTACCACTACTATCCTACTACCCCCCACTACCACTACTATCCTACTACCCCCACCACCACTACTATCCTACTACCCCCACCACCACTACTATCCTACTACCACTACTATCCTACTACCCCCACTACCACTACTATCCTACTACCCCCACCACCACTACTATCCTACTACCCCCACCACCAATACTATCCTACTACCACTACTATCCTACTACCCCCACTACCACTACTATCCTACTACCCCCACCACCACTACTATCCTACTACCACTACTATCCTACTACCTCCACCACCACTACTATCCTACTACCTCCACCACCACTACTATCCTACTACCCCCCACTACCACTACTATCCTACTACCCCCACTACCACTACTATCCTACTATCCCCACCACCACTACTATCCTACTACCACTACTATCCTACTACCTCCACCACCACTACTATCCTACTACCTCCACCACCACTACTATCCTACTACCACTACTATCCTACTACCACTACTATCCTTCTACCCCCCACTACCACTACTACCCTACTACCCCCACTACCACTACTATCCTACTACCCCCACTACCACTACTATCTTACTACCCCCACCACCACTACTATCCTACTACCCCCACTACCACTACTATCCTACTACCCCCACCACCACTACTATCCTACTACCCCCACTACCACTACTATCCTACTACCCCCACTACCACTACTATCCCACTACCACTACTATCCCACTACCACTACTATCTTACTACCCCCACCACTAATATCCTACTACCCCCACTACCACTACTATCCTACTACCACTACTATCCTACTACCCCCCCACTACTATCCTACTACCACTAATGTCCTACTACCCCCCACTACCACTACTATCCTACTACCCCCACTACCACTACTATCCTACTACCCCCACTACCACTACAATCCTACTACCCCCACTATCCTACTACCCCCACTACCACTACTGTCCTACGACCCCCACTACCACCACTACTATCCTACTACCCCCACTACCACTACTGTCCTACGACCCCCCACTACCACCACTACTATCCTACTACCCCCACTACTATCTTACTACCACTACTATCCTACTACCCCCCCCCACTACTACTCCCACTACCACTACTGTCCTACTACCCCCACTACCACTACTATCCTACTACCCCCACTACCACTACTGTCCTACTACCCCCACTACCCCCACTACCACTACTATCTCACTACCACTACTATCCCACTACCACTACTATCCTACTACCCCCACTACCCCCACTACTATCCTACTACCACTACTATCCTAATACCCCACTACCACTACTATCCTACTACCCCCACTACCACTACTATCCTACTACCACTACTATCCTACTACCCCCACTACCACTACTATCCTACTACCACTACTATCCTACTACCCCCACTACCACTACTATCCTACTACCCCCACTACCACTACTATCCCACTACCACTACTATCCCACTACCACTACTATCTTACTACCCCCACCACTAATATCCTACTACCCCCACTACCACTACTATCCTACTACCACTACTATCCTACTACCCCCCCACTACTATCCTACTACCACTAATGTCCTACTACCCCCACTACCACTACTATCCTACTACCCCCACTACCACTACTATCCTACTACCCCCACTACCACTACAATCCTACTACCCCCACTATCCTACTACCCCCACTACCACTACTGTCCTACGACCCCCACTACCACCACTACTATCCTACTACCCCCACTACCACTACTGTCCTACGACCCCCACTACCACCACTACTATCCTACTACCCCCACTACTATCTTACTACCACTGCTATCCTACTACCCCCCCCCACTACTACTCCCACTACCACTACTGTCCTACTACCCCCACTACCACTACTATCCTACTACCCCCACTACCACTACTGTCCTACTACCCCCACTACCCCCACTACCACTACTATCTCACTACCACTACTATCCCACTACCACTACTATCCTACTACCCCCACTACCCCCACTACTATCCTACTACCACTACTATCCTAATACCCCACTACCACTACTATCCTACTACCCCCACTACCACTACTATCCTACTACCACTACTATCCTACTACCCCCACTACCACTACTATCCTACTACCACTACTATCCTACTACCACTACTATCCTACTACCCCCACTACCACTACTATCCTACTACCACTACTATCCTACTATCTCCACCACCACTACTATCCTACTACCACTACTATCCTACTACCTCCACCACCACTACTATCCTACTACCACTACTATCCTACTACCCCCACCACCACTACTATCCTACTACCACTACTATCCTACTACCTCCACCACCACTACTGTCCTACTACCACTACTATCCTACTACCCCCACTACCACTACTATCCTACTACCACTACTATCCTACTACCCCCACTACCACTACTATCCTACTACCACTACTATCCTACTACCCCCACTACCACTACTATCCTACTACCCCCCCACTACCACTACTATCCTACTACCACTACTATCCTACTACCCCCACTACCACTACTATCCTACTACCCCCACTACCCCCACCTACTACCACTACTATCCTACTACCCCCCACTACCACTACTATCCTACTACCCCCACCACCACTACTATCCTACTACCCCCCTACTACACCACTACTATCCTACTACCCCCACTACTACTATCCTACTACCCCCACTACCACTACTATCCTACTACCACTACTATCCTACTACCCCCACTCCACTACTATCCTACTACCCCCACCACCACTACTATCCTACTACCCCCCCCACCACTACTATCCTACTACCACTACTATCCTACTACCCCCACTACCACTACTATCCTACTACCCCCCTACCACCACTACTATCCTACTACCACTACTATCCTACTACCTCCACCCTACCACTACTATCCTACTACCTCCACCACCACTACTATCCTACTACCCCCCCTACCACTACTATCCTACTACCCCCACTACCACTACTATCCTACTATCCCCACCACCACTACTATCCTACTACCACTACTATCCTACTACCTCCACCACCACTACTATCCTACTACCTCCACCACCACTACTATCCTACTACCACTACTATCCTACTACCCCCACTATCCTACTACCCCCACTACCACTACTATCCTACTACCCCCCACTACCACTACTATCCTACTACCCCCACTACCACCACTATCGTACTACCCCCACTATAATTCAACACTACCACCATCACCACTACTAAGTCGCTCTGGATAAGAGCGTCTGCTAAATGACTTAAATGTAAATGTAAATGTACTAAAATAGTGCACTAAATATGAAAGAGTGACATTTGTGACACAGCCACAACCCTTGCAGCACGTCATCCTGGTTATTGTAAAGCGATGCTCGGTGTTAATGAACAGACATGACAATGTGTCCCTTCTCCTCTGCTTTCAGTGAAATGTGATTCCCTCAGGATGATGTGGCAACCATTTACTCCCATCAGCTCCCCACTGGGATAATCCCAATGTTAAAATGTCCTATCTGTTGGTTTGTCTGTTGCTAATGTAAAGTACATTTGAAACATGCTGTTGTGGTGGGAAGAAAAGACAGATTTCCTTTGGTACACCTTGTTTTTGTTTGTCTTTATCTATCTGAGCGAACGGAGGTGTTTGTGTTTGAGGCGGTATTTAGAGAGAGGGTGTGGGAGGAGGCTTTAACATCCTTATAGACTGAGACTCCATAGAGGACTCAGCGTGTTAATGCAGAACGATTGTATCTCTGAGCTAGCTAAGGGAGACTGTTGATCTAAAGAGAATGGAAAGTACTCTGAAAACGACAGGGGTGTATTGGGTTCGGGATCGTATCTGTGTTTGCATCCCATAACGCGCCTTCCTCGGATAATTATTATAATTTATATTTTTTTTCTCGCTTCACAATTCCAGGCTTCCTACTCAGACCTGTTTCCCAATCCTACAAATCCCCTCTAAATTTCTGTCTGTGTTTGGGGCCTCCAAAAAGCTCCCCTGCTTAGGGAAGTACTTCCCAGTAAGTTGCCTTGTGTTGAGGACTCCCTGAGGTTATTTTAAAACCTAAGTACTGTTGAGAAACAGGAGAAGTGGACTATCATCCATAGCTTTCTTCTCTCCTTCTCTATTCAGGAGACCCTGAGACAGGGTAGCAGGGTACAGGCCCTGGTCTCTCCTTCTCTATTCAGGAGACCCTGAGACAGGGTAGCAGGGTACAGGCCCTGGTCTCTCCTTCTCTATTAAGGAGACCCTGAGACAGGGTAGAAGGGTACAGGCCCTGGTCTCTCCTTCTCTATTCAGGAGACCCTGAGACAGAGTAGCAGGGTACAGGCCCTGGTCTCTCCTTCTTTATTCAGGAGGCCCTGAGACAGAGTAGCAGGGTACAGGCCCTGGTCTCTCCTTCTCTATTCAGGAGACCCTGAGACAGGGTAGCAGGGTACAGGCCCTGGTCTCTCCTTCTTTATTCAGGAGGCCCTGAGACAGGGTAGCAGGGTACAGGCCCTGGTCTCTCCTTCTCTATTCAAGAGGCCCTGAGACAGGGTAGCAGGGTACAGGCCCTGGTCTCTCCTTCTGTATTCAGGAGGCCCTGAGACAGAGTAGCAGGGTACAGGCCCTGGTCTCTCCTTCTGTATTCAGGAGACCCTGAGACAGGGTAGCAGGGTACAGGCCCTGGTCTCTCCTTCTCTATTCAGGAGGCCCTGAGACAGAGTAGCAGGGTACAGGCCCTGGTCTCTCCTTCTTTATTCAGGAGGCCCTGAGACAGAGTAGCAGGGTACAGGCCCTGGTCTCTCCTTCTTTATTCAGGAGACCCTGAGACAGAGTAGCAGGGTACAGGCCCTGGTCTCTCCTTCTTTATTCAGGAGGCCCTGAGACAGGGTAGCAGGGTACAGGCCCTGGTCTCTCCTTCTCTATTCAGGAGGCCCTGAGACAGGGTAGCAGGGTACAGGCCCTGGTCTCTCCTTCTCTATTCAGGAGGCCCTGAGACAGGGTAGCAGGGTACAGGCCCTGGTCTCTCCTTCTCTATTCAGGAGACCCTGAGACAGGGTAGCAGGGTACAGGCCCTGGTCTCTCCTTTTCTATTCAGGAGGCCTTGAGACAGGGTAGCAGGGTACAGGCCCTGGTCTCTCCTTCTCTATTCAGGAGGCCCTGAGACAGGGTAGCAGGGTACAGGCCCTGGTCTCTCCTTCTTTATTCAGGAGGCCCTGAGACAGGGTAGCAGGGTACAGGCCCTGGTCTCTCCTTCTCTATTCAGGAGGCCCTGAGACAGGGTAGCAGGGTACAGGCCCTGGTCTCTCCTTCTCTATTCAGGAGGCCCCGAGACAGAGTAGCAGGGTACAAAGGAAGAGCTAATCCAGACTGAACAATGCACACAATGAACCAACTGAACCTCAAAATCCTTTTTGATTCGCTATAGGATGTGTCTTGTAATGTTTTTATTGGCTGTTTCTTAAGTGTATGCGTTTCTGTAAATAGTCAGATTCGCCTTAATTTGACAAAGACATTTACATACACACAGAATATGACCTGATGAGATGCTGTTGGTATCAATATAATGAGATGCTGTTGATATCGATATGATGAGATGCTGTTGATATCAATATGATGAGATGCTGTTGATATCGACCTGATGAGATGCTGTTGATATCGACCTGATGAGATGATGAGAACGCAACATAACGTAAACAACACTGCTAGCTAGCCAGCTAGCCCCCGAATAGCAGCACTGCAGAAACTATTACACTCAACGGAACGACTTGATTAGTGTAGTGTCAACAACGCAGCCACTGCCAGCTAGCCTACTTCAGCAGTACTGTATCATTTTAATCATTTTAGTCAATAAGATTCTTGCTACGTAAGCTTAACTTCCTGAACATTCGAGACGTGTAGTCCACTTGTCATTCCAATCTCCTTTGCATTAGCGTAGCCTCTTCTGTAGCCTGACCAACTATGTGTCTGTCTATCCCTGTTCTCTCCAATCTGCACAGACAATACAAACGCTCCACACCGCGTGGCCACGGCCACCCTAATCTGGTGGTCCCAGCGCGCACGACCCACGTGGAGTTCCAGGTCTCCGGTAGCCTCTGGAACTGCCGATCTGCGGCCAACAAGGCAGAGTTCATCTCAACCTATGCCTCCCTCCAGTCCCTCGACTTCTTGGCACTGACGGAAACATGGATCACCACAGACAACACTGCTACTCCTACTGCTCTCTCTTCGTCCGCCCACGTGTTCTCGCACACCCCGAGAGCTTCTGGTCAGCGGGGTGGTGGCACCGGGATCCTCATCTCTCCCAAGTGGTCATTCTCTCTTTCTCCCCTTACCCATCTGTCTATCGCCTCCTTTGAATTCCATGCTGTCACAGTTACCAGCCCTTTCAAGCTTAACATCCTTATCATTTATCGTCCTCCAGGTTCCCTCGGAGAGTTCATCAATGAGCTTGATGCCTTGATAAGCTCCTTTCCTGAGGACGGCTCACCTCTCACAGTGCTGGGCGACATTAACCTCCCCACGTCTACCTTTGACTCATTCCTCTCTGCCTCCTTCTTTCCACTCCTCTCCTCTTTTGACCTCACCCTCTCACCTTCCCCCCCTACTCACAAGGCAGGCAATACGCTCGACCTCATCTTTACTAGATGCTGTTCTTCCACTAACCTCATTGCAACTCCCCTCCAAGTCTCCGACCACTACCTTATATCCTTTTCCCTCTCGCTCTCATCCAACACCTCCCACACTGCCCCTACTCGGATGGTATCGCGCCGTCCCAACCTTCGCTCTCTCTCCCCCGCTACTCTCTCCTCTTCCATCCTATCATCTCTTCCCTCTGCTCAAACCTTCTCCAACCTATCTCCTGATTCTGCCTCCTCAACCCTCCTCTCCTCCCTTTCTGCATCCTTTGACTCTCTATGTCCCCTATCCTCCAGGCCGGCTCGGTCCTCCCCTCCCGCCCCTGGCTCGACGACTCATTGCGAGCTCACAGAACAGGGCTCCGGGCAGCCGAGCGAAAATGGAGAAAAACTCGCCTCCCTGCGGACCTGGCATCCTTTCACTCCCTCCTCTCTACATTTTCCTCCTCTGTCTCTGCTGCTAAAGCCATTTTCTACCACTCTAAATTCCAAGCATCTGCCTCTAACCCTAGGAAGCTCTTTGCCACCTTCTCCTCCCTCCTGATTCCTCCTCCCCCTCCCCCCCTCCTCCCTCTCTGCAGATGACTTCGTCAACCATTTTGAAAAGAAGGTCGACGACATCCGATCCTCGTTTGCTAAGTCAAACGGCACCGCTGGTTCTGCTCACACTGCCCTACCCTGTGCTCTGACCTCTTTCTCCCCTCTCTCTCCAGATGAAATCTCGCTTCTTGTGACGGCCGGCCGCCCAACAACCTGCCCGCTTGACCCTATCCCCTCCTCTCTTCTCCAGACCATTTCCGGAGACCTTCTCCCTTACCTCACCTCGCTCATCAACTCATCCCTGACCGCTGGCTACATCCCTTCCGTCTTCAAGAGAGCGAGAGTTGCACCCCTTCTGAAAAAACCTACACTCGATCCCTCCGATGTCAACAACTACAGACCAGTATCCCTTCATTCTTTTCTCTCCAAAACTCTTGAACGTGCCGTCCTTGGCCAGCTCTCCCGCTATCTCTCTCTGAATGACCTTCTTGATCCAAATCAGTCAGGTTTCAAGACTAGTCATTCAACTGAGACTGCTCTTCTCTGTATCACGGAGGCGCTCCGCACTGCTAAAGCTAACTCTCTCTCCTCTGCTCTCATCCTTCTAGACCTATCGGCTGCCTTCGATACTGTGAACCATCAGATCCTCCTCTCCACCCTCTCCGAGTTGGGCATCTCCGGCGCGGCCCACGCTTGGATTGCGTCCTACCTGACAGGTCGCTCCTACCAGGTGGCGTGGCGAGAATCTGTCTCCTCACCACGCGCTCTCACCACTGGTGTCCCCCAGGGCTCTGTTCTAGGCCCTCTCCTATTCTCGCTATACACCAAGTCACTTGGCTCTGTCATAACCTCACATGGTCTCTCCTATTATTGCTATGCAGACGACACACAATTAATCTTCTCCTTTCCCCCTTCTGATGACCAGGTGGCGAATCGCATCTCTGCATGTCTGGCAGACATATCAGTGTGGATGACGGATCACCACCTCAAGCTGAAACTCGGCAAGACGGAGCTGCTCTTCCTCCCGGGGAAGGACTGCCCATTCCATGATCTCGCCATCACGGTTGACAACTCCATTGTGTCCTCCTCCCAGAACGCTAAGAACCTTGGCGTGATCCTGGACAACACCCTGTCGTTCTCAACTAACATCAAGGCGGTGGCCCGTTCCTCTAGGTTCATGCTCTACAACATCCGCAGAGTACGACCCTGCCTCACACAGGAAGCTGCGCAGGTCCTAATCCAGGCACTTGTCATCTCCCGTCTGGATTACTGCAACTCGCTGTTGGCTGGGCTCCCTGCCTGTGCCATTAAACCCCTACAACTCATCCAGAACACCGCAGCCCGTCTGGTGTTCAACCTTCCCAAGTTCTCTCACGTCACCCCGCTCCTCCGCTCTCTCCACTGGCTTCCAGTTGAAGCTCGCATCCGCTACAAGACCATGGTGCTTGCCTACGGAGCTGTGAGGGGAACGGCACCTCAGTACCTCCAGGCTCTGATCAGGCCCTACACCCAAACAAGGGCACTGTGTTCATCCACCTCTGGCCTGCTCGCCTCCCTACCACTGAGGAAGTACAGTTCCCGCTCAGCCCAGTCAAAACTGTTCGCTGCTCTGGCCCCCCAATGGTGGAACAAACTCCCTCACGACGCCAGGACAGCGGAGTCAATCACCACCTTCCGGAGACACCTGAAACCCCACCTCTTTAAGGAATACCTAGGATAGGATAAGTAATCCTTCTCACCCCCCCCCTTTAAGATTTAGATGCACTATTGTAAAGTGACTGTTCTACTGGATGTCATAAGGTGAATGCACCAATTTGTAAGTCGCTCTGGATAAGAGCGTCTGCTAAATGACTTAAATGTAATGTAATGTAAATGAGATGCTGTTGATATCGATATGATGAGATGCTGTTGATATCAATATGATGAGATGCTGTTGGTATCAAAATGATGAGATGCTGTTGGTATCAATATGATGAGATGTTGTTGATATCGACCTGATGAGATGCTGTTGATATCAATATGATGAGATGCTGTTGGTATCAATATGATGAGATGCTGTTGGTATCAATATGATGAGATGCTGTTGATATCAATATGATGAGATGCTGTTGATATCAATATGATGAGATGCTGTTGATATCAATATGATGTTGACAACAATAAACAGACAGAGGATTGTTCACATCCTCTACACACATTATAAGCAACATAGATACAGTTTATTAAATGTTAAATTTAACTTTGTCTTTAGGTCCTATGTTATTACTACTGTAGCTAGTACTGACAGATTAGCTGGCATCATTTCCGGTCACAACTTGTAGACTTGTTTTACGTACTGCTGAGTGGTTTGTTGCTAACCTTACTTTGCTACCTGCCAACTTTATGGTTTTTACTTTTTAATTACCATATTATATTTACATTTTTTTGCCCCTCACTCAACTTTTTCAGTCCGGACGCTTTATCTGGACGTGGTTCGTCAGGACCTCCAACAGCAGACGCTAAGTAGTAACATTAACATGATGCCTTCTAATTGCAGTCGCTGTACTCATAATATACAGGAGAACGATCGCCTTATGGCGAGGATAGCTGTTCTGCAAGCCCAGCTTCAGACGCAATCGTTAGGCAAGGGTAACTTCAATATATGCCATTTAGCAGACGCTTTTATCCAAAGCGACTTACAGTCATGTGTGCATACATTCTACGTATGGGTGGTCCCGGGGATCGAATCCACTACCCTGGCGTTACAAGCGCCATGCTCTACCAACTGAGCTACAGAAGGACCATCAGTGTAGGAAAGAGTCTCACAACTCAATCTCTGGGTAAACTGTTTTCTGCCCCTCCCAAAAGATCGAATTTGTAAAAATGTGGGCCTCTTTATGGGACTCACCCACAAACAGGACCAAGCCTGACCTGCTGAGGAGTGACGGACTCCATCCTAGCTGGAGGGGTGCTCTCATCTTATGTACCAACATAGACAGGGCTCTAACTCCTCTAGCTCCACAATGAAATAGGGTGCAGGCCAGGCAGCAGGCTGTTAGCCAGCCTGTCAGCTAAGTGGAGTCTGCCACTAGCACAGTCAGTGTCGTCAGCTCAGCTATCACCATTGAGACTGTGTCTGTGCCTCGATCTAGGTTGGGAAAAACTAAACATGGCGGTGTTCGCCTTAGCAATCTCACTAGGAAAAAGACCTCCTCCATTCCTGTCATTACTGAAAGAGATCATGATACCTCACATCTCAAAATAGGGCTACTTAATGTTAGATCCCTTACTTCAAAGGCAATTATAGTCAATGAACTCATCACTTATCATAATCTTGATGTGATTGGCCTGACTGAAACATGGCTTAAGCCTGATGAATTTACTGTGTTTAAATGAGGCCTCACCTCCTGGTTACACTAGTGACCATATCCCTGTGCATCCTGCAAAGGCGGAGGTGTTGCTAACATGTTCGATAGCAAATTTCAATCTACATAAAAAATAAAGACTGTGCTTTTGTCTTTTGAGCTTCTAGTCATGAAATCTATGCAGCTCAACTCAATCACTTATAAAAAAGTCCCTCCCCGGAAGCCTGTGTTTGAGACATAAGGAAGTGGATGGTGGCCAATGTTCTACTTTTAAACTCAGGCAAAACGGAGATGCTTGTTCTAGGTCCCAAGAAACAAAGAAATCTTCTGTTGAATTTGACAATTAATCTTAATGGTTGTACAGTCGTCTCAAATAAAACTGTGAAGGACCTCGGCGTTACTCTGGACCCTGATCTCTCTTTTGACGAACATATCAGGACTGTTTCAAGGTTTGAAAATTGACTAGAACCAAAAAATGTGATCATATTACTCCAGTGTTAGCCTCCCTACACTGGCTTCCTGTCAAGGCAAGGGCTGATTTCAAGGTTTTACTGCTAACCTACAAAGCATTACATGGGCTTGCTCCTACCTATCTTTCCGATTTGGTCCTGCCGTACATACCTACACGTATGCTATGGTCACAAGACGTAGGTCTCCTTCCTGTTCCCAGAATTTCTGAGCAAACAGCTGGAGGCAGGGCTTTCTCCTATAGAGCTCAATTTTTATGGAACGGTCTGCCTATCCATGTGAGAGACACAGAATCGGTCTCGACCTTTAAGTCTTTACTGAAGACTCATCTCTTCAGTAGGTCATATGATTGAGTGTAGTCTGACCCACGAGTGTGAAGGTGAACGGAAAGGAACTGGAGCATCAGCTGATGTAAGAAGGACATTATAAATACATTTGAATGATTGACTGATCCTATTCAGCCTCCTCCTCAGGGACGTTAGTTCAGCCTCCTCCCCAGGGATGTTAGTCCAGCCTCCTCCCCAGGGATGTTAGTTCAGCCTCCTCCCCAGGGATGTTAGTCCAGCCTCCTCCCCAGGGATGTTAGTTCAGCCTCCTCCCCAGACATGTTAGTTCAGCCTCCTCCCCAGGGATGTTAGTCCAGCCTCCTCCCCAGACATGTTAGTTCAGCCTCCTCCCCAGACATGTTAGTTCAGCCTCCTCCTCAGGGATGTTAGTTCAGCCTCCTCCCCAGACATGTTAGTTCAGCCTCCTCCCCAGACATGTTAGTTCAGCCTCCTCCCTAGGGATGTTAGTTCCGCCTCCTCCCCAGACATGTTAGTTCAGCCTCCTCCCCAGGGATGTTAGTCCAGCCTCCTCCCCAGACATGTTAGTTCAGCCTCCTCCCCAGACATGTTAGTTCAGCCTCCTCCCCAGACATGTTAGTTCAGCCTCCTCCTCAGGGATGTTAGTTCAGCCTCCTCCCAGACATGTTAGTCCAGCCTCCTCCCCAGACATGTTAGTTCAGCCTCCTCCCCAGACATGTTAGTTCAGCCTCCTCCCCAGACATGTTAGTTCAGCCTCCTCCCCAGACATGTTAGTTCAGCCTCCTCCCCAGACATGTTAGTTCAGCCTCCTCCCCAGACATGTTAGTTCAGCCTCCTCCCCAGACATGTTAGTTCAGCCTCCTCCCCAGACATGTTAGTTCTGCCTCCTCCCCAGACATGTTAGTTCAGCCTCCTCCCCAGACATGTTAGTTCAGCCTCCTCCCCAGACATGTTAGTTCAGCCTCCTCCCCAGACATGTTAGTTCAGCCTCCTCCCCAGACATGTTAGTTCAGCCTCCTCCTCAGGGATGTTAGTTCAGCCTCCTCCCAGACATGTTAGTCCAGCCTCCTCCCCAGACATGTTAGTTCAGCCTCCTCCCCAGACATGTTAGTTCAGCCTCCTCCCCAGACATGTTAGTTCAGCCTCCTCCCCAGACATGTTAGTTCAGCCTCCTCCCCAGACATGTTAGTTCAGCCTCCTCCCCAGACATGTTAGTTCAGCCTCCTCCCCAGACATGTTAGTTCAGCCTCCTCCCCAGACATGTTAGTTCTGCCTCCTCCCCAGACATGTTAGTTCAGCCTCCTCCCCAGACATGTTAGTTCAGCCTCCTCCCCAGACATGTTAGTTCAGCCTCCTCCCCGGACATGTTAGTTCAGCCTCCTCCCCAGACATGTTAGTTCAATTCCTCCCCAGACATGTTAGTTCAGCCTCCTCCCCAGACATGTTAGTTCATCCTCCTCCCCAGACATGTTAGTTCAGCCTCCTCCTCAGGGATGTTAGTTCAGCCTCCTCCCAGACATGTTAGTCCAGCCTCCTCCCCAAACATGTTAGTTCAGCCTCCTCCCCAGACATGTTAGTTCAGCCTCCTCCCCAGACATGTTAGTTCAGCCTCCTCCCCAGGGATGTTAGTTCAGCCTCCTCCCCAGGGATGTTAGTTCAGCCTCCTCCCCAGACATGTTAGTTCAGCCTCCTCCCCAGGGATGTTAGTTCAGCCTCCTCCCCAGGGATGTTAGTTCAGCCTCCTCCCCAGGGATGTTAGTTCAGCCTCCTCCCCAGGGATGTTAGTTCAGCCTCCTCCCCAGGGATGTTAGTTCAGCCTCCTCCCCAGGGATGTTAGTTCAGCCTCCTCCCCAGGGATGTTAGTTCAGCCTCCTCCCCAGGGATGTTAGTTCAGCCTCCTCCCCAGGGATGTTAGTTCAGCCTCCTCCCCAGGGATGTTAGTCCAGCCTCCTCCCCAGGGATGTTAGTTCCGCCTCCTCCCCAGACATGTTAGTTCAGCCTCCTCCCCAGGGATGTTAGTCCAGCCTCCTCCCCAGGGATGTTAGTTCCGCCTCCTCCCCAGACATGTTAGTTCAGCCTCCTCCCCAGACATGTTAGTTCAGCCTCCTCCTCAGGGATGTTAGTTCAGCCTCCTCCCAGACATGTTAGTCCAGCCTCCTCCCCAGACATGTTAGTTCAGCCTACTCTCCAGACATGTTAGTTCAGCCTCCTCCCCAGGGATGTTAGTTCAGCCTCCTCCCCAGGGATGTTAGTTCAGCCTCCTCCCCAGACATGTCAGTTCAGCCTCCTCCCCAGACATGTTAGTTCAGCCTCCTCCCCAGGGATGTTAGTTCAGCCTCCTCCCCAGACATGTTAGTTCAGCCGCCTCCCCAGACATGTTAGTTCAGCCTCCTCCCCAGGGATGTTAGTTCAGCCTCCTCCCCAGACATGTTAGTTCAGCCTCCTCCCCAGGGATGTTAGTTCAGCCTCCTCCCCAGGGATGTTAGTTCAGCCTCCTCCCCTGACATGTTAGTTCAGCCTCCTCCCCAGACATGTTAGTTCAGCCTCCTCCCCAGGGATGTTAGTCCAGCTTCCTCCCCAGACATGTTAGTTCAGCCTCCTCCCCAGACATGTTAGTTCAGCCTCCTCCCCAGACATGTTAGTTCAGCCTCCTCCCCAGACATGTTAGTTCAGCCTCCTCCCCAGACATGTTAGTTCAGCCTCCTCCTCAGGGATGTTAGTTCAGCCTCCTCCCCAGACATGTTAGTTCAGCCTCCTCCCCAGGGATGTTAGTTCAGCCTCCTCCCCAGGGATGTTAGTTCCGCCTCCTCCCCAGACATGTTAGTTCAGCCTCCTCCCCAGGGATGTTAGTCCAGCCTCCTCCCCAGACATGTTAGTTCAGCCTCCTCCCCAGACATGTTAGTTCAGCCTCCTCCCCAGGGATGTTAGTTCAGCCTCCTCCCCCGACATGTTAGTTCAGCCTCCTCCCCAGACATGTTAGTTCAGCCTCCTCCCCAGGGATGTTAGTCCAGCTTCCTCCCCAGACATGTTAGTTCAGCCTCCTCCCCAGACATGTTAGTTCAGCCTCCTCCCCAGGGAT